>NW_027190372.1:0-41065 GCF_040958095.1 Procambarus clarkii | reverse complement strand
CACCACCGTCACCATCACACACCACCGTCCCCACCACACACCACCGTCACCACCACACACCACCGTCACCACCACACACCACCGTCACCACCACACACCACGGTCACCACCACACACCACCGTCACCACCACACACCACGGTCACCAACACACACCACCGTCACCAACACACACCACCGTCACCACCACACACCACCGTCACCACCACACACCACCGTCACCAACACACACCACCGTCACCACCACACACCACCGTCACCAACACACACCACCGTCACCACCGTCACCAACACTCACCACCGTCACCATCACACACCACCGTCACCACCACACCCACCACCGTCACCACCACACACCACCGTCACAAACACTCACCACCGTCACCACCACACACCACCGTCACCATCACACGCCACCGTTACCACTACACACCACCGTCACCAACACTCACCACCGTCACCACAACACCCACCACCGTCACCACCACACACCACCGTCACCATCACACGCCACCGTTACCACTACACACCACCGTCACCAACACTCACCACCGTCACCACAACACCCACCACCGTCACCACCACACACCCCGTCACCAACACTCACCACCGTCACCACCACACACCACCGTCACCAACACACACCACCGTCATCACCACACACCACCGTCACCAACACACACCACCGTCACCACCGTCACCAACACTCACCACCGTCACCATCACACACCACCGTCACCACCACACCCACCACCGTCACCACCACACACCACCGTCACAAACACTCACCACCGTCACCACCACACACCACCGTCACCATCACACGCCACCGTTACCACTACACACCACCGTCACCAACACTCACCACCGTCACCACAACACCCACCACCGTCACAAACACTCACCACCGTCACCACCACACACCACCGTCACCATCACACACCACCGTTACCACTACGCACCACCGTCACCAACACTCACCACCGTCACCACCACACCCACCACCGTCACCACCACACACCACCGTCACCACCACACACCACGGTCACCACCACACACCACCGTTACCACTACGCACCACCGTCACCAACACTCACCACCGTCACCACCACACCCATCACCGTCACCACCACACACCACCGTCACCATCACACACCACCGTCACAACTACACACCAACGTCACCACCACACACCACCGTCACCACCACACACCACCGTCACCATCACACACCACCGTCCCCACCACACACCACCGTCACCACCACACACCACCGTCACCACCACACACCACCGTCACCACCACACACCACGGTCACCACCACACACCACCGTCACCACCATACACCACGGTCACCAACACACACCACCGTCACCAACACACACCACCGTCACCACCACACACCACCGTCACCACCACACACCACCGTCACCAACACACACCACCGTCATCACCACACACCACCGTCACCAACACACACCACCGTCACCACCGTCACCAACACTCACCACCGTCACCATCACACACCACCGTCACCACCACACCCACCACCGTCACCACCACACACCACCGTCACAAACACTCACCACCGTCACCACCACACACCACCGTCACCATCACACGCCACCGTTACCACTACACACCACCGTCACCAACACTCACCACCGTCACCACAACACCCACCACCGTCACCACCACACACCACCGTCACCATCACACGCCACCGTTACCACTACACACCACCGTCACCAACACTCACCACCGTCACCACAACACCCACCACCGTCACCACCACACACCCCGTCACCAACACTCACCACCGTCACCACCACACACCACCGTCACCACCACACACCACCGTCACCATCACACACCACCGTTACCACCACACACCACCGTCACCACCACACACCACCGTCACCACCACACACCACCGTCACAATCACACACCACCGTCACCACCACACACCACCGTCACAATCACACACCACAGTCACCACCACACACCACCGTCACCAACACTCACCACCGTCACCACCACACATCACCGTCACCACCACACCCACCACCGTCACCACTACACGCCACCGTCACCACCACACACCACGGTCACCACCACTCACCACCGTCACCACCACACACCACCGTCACCATCACACACCACCGTCACCATCACACACCACCGTCACCACCACACACAACCGTCACAAACACTCACCACCACACACCACCGTCACCATCACACACCACCGTTACCATTACACACCACCGTCACCAACACTCACCACCGTCACCACCACACCCACCACCGTCACCACCACACACCACCGTCACCACCACACACCACCGTCACCATCACACACCACCGTCACCATCACACACCACCGTCACCACCACACACCACCGTCACCACCACACACCACCGTCACCACCACACACCACCGTCACAATCACACACCACCGTCACCACCACACACCACCGTCACAATCACACACCACAGTCACCACCACACACCACCGTCACCAACACTCACCACCGTCACCACCACACACCACCGTCACCACCACACCCACCACCGTCACCACTACACGCCACCGTCACCACCACACACCACGGTCACCACCACTCACCACCGTCACCACCACACACCACCGTCACCATCACACACCACCGTCACCATCACACACCACCGTCACCACCACACACAACGGTCACCACCACACACCACCGTCACCACCACACACTACCGTCACCATCACACACCACCGTCACCAACACTCACCAACGTCACCACCACACATCATCGTCACCATCACACACCACCGTCACCAACACTCACCACCGTCACCACCACACACCATCGTCACCATCACACACCACCGTCACCACCACACACCACCGTCACCACCACACACCACCGTCACCATCACACACCACCGTCACCATCACACACCACCGTCACCACCACACACCACCGTCACAAACACTCACCACCGTCACCACCACACACCACGGTCACCACCACACACCACCGTCACCACCTGTGGGAACCGACCTGTGAGATTTATATTTATTTAATTTATATGAATTTATATTTACGTTAATTTGTATACTTCGATAGCAATTTGTATAATGATAAGTGGACTGTATTTCTGCAATAATCTCTTAATCTCACAAATCGATCCTCTACACATTAGGGGGGGTTTATATTACACATATGCAGCCAATCAAATTACAGTAATAGCTACATACATTGATGAGGTTCCTTCTCTTATAGTACAGCAGGTTAGTCCACCAGGTATAACTAGAGTGTAGACACCAAATTATCCTCTTTGAGGTAGCTTCTATCACCCAGTAACTGGTGCACATAATCTTGCATCCTCGTCTTGACCTGTCAAAAGTGCGCTAGCTGTGAAGCCAGAATCCTATATATGACAAGCTATATCAGAGAAAACACTATACAGTACATGGAACATTAAAGACCTGGCTTAATTACCTTTAGTATGAGGCGATTTCGCGTTCTAACCGGGTCACCCTATATAATGACATTAATGGCCACTAATGATAGATAATGGGTTTCGGAAAGAACACTTAACTTGATTTGTTGACAGCGTGTTGACAGATGGTACACCTTTGGTATCCATAACACTACGTCCAAGTAAAATTAACAGGAGCCGAATTTGCTCCCGTGTGAGCCTCTGGTCTCTATATAAACAACAATGGCTGCCCCTTCCTCCTCACTCTGACGCCTGGCTTACATTGTCCAGATTTCAGAACGTGATAGAAGGGTCACATTTACTCTACTTTAATATTGATAATTAAGTTAATTTATATAAGATGTTTTTATGATGGTAAAGTCCAAAGACTAATGTATTTAAGAACAATTCCCAGCAGAATAGCTGGTGAATTATAATAGTATGTGGTGATGATATCCCGTTTTCTATAGACGGTAATTCCACTACAAGTTACGTTTTCTATGGGTAACTTGTTGGTAATACAGCTATTATCTGTATGTATGATATATTAAATGCTGTCGGATTTTCCGACATAATTCCCCAGGGGGCTGCTCACGGGTCGAAGTCCTAATTAGAACAGACGAACACCGATACTCCTCCTTCAAATTATAGTTAGTAATCACACATTTGTGTGTCTGTTCGTACAGGACGGATGTCCCGTACTAGAGTTGCAGGGGTTAGAAGTCTAATGCGATTTCACTTCCCTGTCAACTCTTGAAAGGCTAATATTCAAGCCTTATTACATATTATTTAACCCAGAAGACTGGATGTGATCAAGTACTACAGTCAAGTATGATTCAGGGACTGCAGTGAGATCAGTGACATTAGATATAACTTGAAGTTTCTTCAGGTAACTGGTCACTGATATATAAACACTGAGGCCCATTGAATACATCTTGATTAAATAATAAATGTATCAAATCAGTCATCAGATTTATTGGGGTTTAATTTAGTTAATTGATTCAGAAGACTGAATAGCTCATCATTAAAGTAAAGTATGGTTCTGAGACTGCAGTGGGTTCAGTGACATTGGTCGCAGTGACTTGTAGCTGTTTTAGGCTACTGTTCACTGATTTGCCACTGAGGCCTCATGAACTCAACTCCAGCTTTAAATGATGATACTAACATCAACCTCTGTTGGTATAGTCAGCTGTAATCTCCTTAGTATAATGCTACTGGAGAAATATAATCAGCTGACAAATTTAGATTCTATTGGTGTTGTTTATCTGCAGGCATAGGTCTCCTCAGGCTTGATACTGGGCCTGAGAGTAATTTACCTCCTGCAGAGTTTAACATGGTTATACCCTGATATTTAGTAGGGCTACCGATGAATCGATGGCAATAGTCTGTCCCAACAAGGAGACCGAAGTCAGTGAGGTGATCAGACTTAATATTATCTGCCAATTTTATTCCTCTATTTCTCAGGAATTTGGCTGTTGCTCTCAGACCTTGAACTTGTAGGTCTACTGGTATTTTGTCCACCACAATGGCTTGTACTCGACAGACGTACCTGCCTAAACGTACTGATGGTTGTACCACCTGGTAGACTTGAGGTCCTGCATCTGTTACAAACCCTGAGATGTTGAATGACATCTGGGCTACAGGCCTTAATTGTAGTTCATCTGCCAGCTTTTTAGTGATATATGTTCTCTGGGATCCTTGGTCAAACAACCCACGGGTATGGACCTTGGCCCTCTTATTCAGGATGGTAATTTGGGCAGTAGGCAAAGTCGTATTACCTTTAGACTTTGCCGATTGGACACTGTTTGTTTGTTGCACCTTGCAGTACTGTACTGTGGTGGGAATGCTATCTTCCACCTTGGGTTTTGGAGACGTTGTTTTGGTGTCTCTGCACAATGCTGCATGGTGTTGACCTTTGTTACACCTATTACAGGTGTGTAATTGGGTATCACAGTCGTTGATGTTATGTTTCCTGAGGCACCTCGTGCAATGTTGCAAATCTTTGAGTCGCTCAACACGGGCGTCACTATCAGGAAAATTAGGGCAGTGGTACATTGAATGTTTCTCATTGCAGAACAAACATGTTCCATAGCTTCCAGTACCCTTTGGTGTCACGTTCTTGGGTGACACAGTAACTATAGGCTTGGAGGGTCCCACTGCATATACGCCCACACTGCCACTGTTCCACTTTGGTGTTGAATTATATTGTCTAGATTGATTTGGAGTACCTTTGGTACTCTGTGGTTTACTATTATTGGTTTCTGAGGGTTTACTTGGTGGTTTTAATTTGTCATGTGTTCGTAATTGATGAACTACTGACTTTAAACCTTCAGATATTTCATTCATGGATAAGATACTTTTATTGTAATGAGCACTCATTTGTCTCAATATGTCCCTAGGTATTTTCTCCTGGACAATTATTTTCAAGACCCACTCAGCCCCGTTTGTATCTGCTGTCAGGCTGAGGGCATTGATCAATGATTCTATCTCCAGCTTGAAAACTTGGAGTGAATCAGCTGAAGCCTCCGGTGGGGGTAAATGCAACAGCTCATGAACTAAATGTGATGTTCTTACTTCTGGATCAGCATAATTATCCTTGAGGAGTTTTACTGCCAGATCATAGCCGTCATTAGTTAATCTCAGATGGGATACTACTGTTTTAGCCTCACCTGATAATTGGCCTTGCAAATAAGAGAATTTACTACTCTTTGGTAAAGATTGTTTTGAGTCTACAAGGTCAACGAATTTGTTCCAAAATTCGTCCCAATCTTCCTCATCTTTTCCTGAGAAAGTGGGTAAATTAATTGGAGGGAGTCGAGCTTCTGCTTGACTCGTATTAGATGCAACTGTTGTTGTTGTTGCTGTTGCCTTGTTCTGGGCAATTAATTTGACATAAGGCTGTAACGTGGCCTGAGTCTGATCTTCATAATTCGCAAGATCAACCATAATGTCGTCTATTTCTGTTTCTGATAAATTAGTGTTGGCAAGTTCAGCCACATATGTTGCTATTTGACATTTGATTTGCTCAAATTTACCTGCAGCTGCTTGATAATAGCTTTCCAGGTCAGCATAATCAACTGTTGATTGTTGTGACAAATCTTCACATTTCTTGATCTGTCTTGTTAAGTGGCCTTTAAGACCTGCAAGGGTTCTTTTCATTCTCCCTGCATTATCCATACTGGCTAGTTGGTAAAGCCTTGTGGGACTTGTACTTGGGCTGCTCATAATACTGAACAAACTCTAATGATAGCCTAGGGTAAAATGCACTCACTAGGCAATAATCCTACCTCTACTAGAGGTTAGCACTTAAAATTAATACACATTATATATATATACAATCATACACACTAATGATTTGAGTGATAAACCAGTGTCACTGGAAGTACCTTTAGGTTAGCTCTTCTATATCACCCTAGGATGGTAGAGACACTAATTAATCACTCAAAGGTGTAATGATCATAAGTAACTTATTATATATACAACTCAACTCGAGTTGTTAAAAATTACACCCAAAATAGGGTCTGGACCATTCATTAATGGTGTTAGGTTGTTCAATATAGTACAACTGACTATTGTAATAATGGGACTAGGATGAACAATAATAGTTCAACTAGTCAGTGGTAATATCCTACCCTGTTGTGGGTTGGCAATTAGTAAATATTATACTGTGATCACTAGTGCAATATATATTAAATAATTCTCTATTTGGAGAAATAATATACACAATTATTGATAATAGCCTCTTAATTAGCCTCTATGAAACTTCTAATATTATCTAGAAGTATTAAATATTATTAGTGACCTCGCGAAATAAAGTCCACAAAATTCGTAGATAATCTCTCGCGAAATGTAACACCACGAAATCCGTGAACAATCTCGCGAAGACACAGTCACTAGTTGGCTGGCTTCTATATTAGCGCTGTCATTTCACGAAATAACACGCCACCAAATTTCTGTGGGTGTGCATGAAACCGCTGACGAAGCTGAACTGGGCTGAGGGAGGCTCCTGAGCTCCCACGAGGCTTCGCCGCTGTCTTTGACTGGCTGGCCTTGTTTAAATAACACTGCACTAGTATATTTAATGAATCCACTGGATAACTGGCTCATCCGGTACTAAGATGACCAAATGTGGGTTCAAAGGATCAAATAATCCGTCATCCGGTTCGAAGATGACCAAATAATGTGGGAACCGACCTGTGAGATTTATATTTATTTAATTTATATGAATTTATATTTACGTTAATTTGTATACTTCGATAGCAATTTGTATAATAATAAGTGGACTGTATTTCTGCAATAATCTCTTAATCTCACAAATCGATCCTCTACACATTAGGGGGGGTTTATATTACACATATGCAGCCAATCAAATTACAGTAATAGCTACATACATTGATGAGGTTCCTTCTCTTATAGTACAGCAGGTTAGTCCACCAGGTATAACTAGAGTGTAGACACCAAATTATCCTCTTTGAGGTAGCTTCTATCACCCAGTAACTGGTGCACATAATCTTGCATCCTCGTCTTGACCTGTCAAAAGTGCGCTAGCTGTGAAGCCAGAATCCTATATATGACAAGCTATATCAGAGAAAACACTATACAGTACATGGAACATTAAAGACCTGGCTTAATTACCTTTAGTATGAGGCGATTTCGCGTTCTAACCGGGTCACCCTATATAATGACATTAATGGCCACTAATGATAGATAATGGGTTTCGGAAAGAACACTTAACTTGATTTGTTGACAGCGTGTTGACAGATGGTACACCTTTGGTATCCATAACACTACGTCCAAGTAAAATTAACAGGAGCCGAATTTGCTCCCGTGTGAGCCTCTGGTCTCTATATAAACAACAATGGCTGCCCCTTCCTCCTCACTCTGACGCCTGGCTTACATTGTCCAGATTTCAGAACGTGATAGAAGGGTCACATTTACTCTACTTTAATATTGATAATTAAGTTAATTTATATAAGATGTTTTTATGATGGTAAAGTCCAAAGACTAATGTATTTAAGAACAATTCCCAGCAGAATAGCTGGTGAATTATAATAGTATGTGGTGATGATATCCCGTTTTCTATAGACGGTAATTCCACTACAAGTTACGTTTTCTATGGGTAACTTGTTGGTAATACAGCTATTATCTGTATGTATGATATATTAAATGCTGTCGGATTTTCCGACACCACCACACACCACCGTCACCACCACACACCACCGTCACAAACACTCACCACCGTCACCACCACACACCACCGTCACCATCACACACCACCGTTACCACTACGCACCACCGTCACCAACACTCACCACCGTCACCACCACACCCACCACCGTCACCACCACACACCACCGTCACCACCACACACCACGGTCACCACCACACACCACCGTTACCACTACGCACCACCGTCACCAACACTCACCACCGTCACCACCACACCCATCACCGTCACCACCACACACCACCGTCACCATCACACACCACCGTCACAACTACACACCAACGTCACCACCACACACCACCGTCACCACCACACACCACCGTCACCATCACACACCACCGTCCCCACCACACACCACCGTCACCACCACACACCACCGTCACCACCACACACCACCGTCACCACCACACACCACGGTCACCACCACACACCACCGTCACCACCACACACCACGGTCACCAACACACACCACCGTCACCAACACACACCACCGTCACCACCACACACCACCGTCACCACCACACACCACCGTCACCAACACACCACCGTCATCACCACACACCACCGTCACCAACACACACCACCGTCACCACCGTCACCAACACTCACCACCGTCACCATCACACACCACCGTCACCACCACACCCACCACCGTCACCACCACACACCACCGTCACAAACACTCACCACCGTCACCACCACACACCACCGTCACCATCACACGCCACCGTTACCACTACACACCACCGTCACCAACACTCACCACCGTCACCACAACACCCACCACCGTCACCACCACACACCACCGTCACCATCACACGCCACCGTTACCACTACACACCACCGTCACCAACACTCACCACCGTCACCACAACACCCACCACCGTCACCACCACACACCCCGTCACCAACACTCACCACTGTCACCACCACACACCACCGTCACCACCACACACCACCGTCACCATCACACACCACCGTTACCACCACACACCACCGTCACCACCACACACCACCGTCACCATCACACACCACCGTCCCCACCACACACCACCGTCACCACCACACACCACCGTCACCACCACACACCACCGTCACCACCACACACCACGGTCACCACCACACACCACCGTCACCACCACACACCACGGTCACCAACACACACCACCGTCACCAACACACACCACCGTCACCACCACACACCACCGTCACCACCACACACCACCGTCACCAACACACACCACCGTCATCACCACACACCACCGTCACCAACACACACCACCGTCATCACCACACACCACCGTCACCAACACACACCACCGTCACCACCGTCACCAACACTCACCACCGTCACCATCACACACCACCGTCACCACCACACCCACCACCGTCACCACCACACACCACCGTCACAAACACTCACCACCGTCACCACCACACACCACCGTCACCAACACTCACCACCGTCACCACAACACCCACCACCGTCACCACCACACACCACCGTCACCATCACACGCCACCGTTACCACTACACACCACCGTCACCAACACTCACCACCGTCACCACAACACCCACCACCGTCACCACCACACACCCCGTCACCAACACTCACCACCGTCACCACCACACACCACCGTCACCACCACACACCACCGTCACCATCACACACCACCGTTACCACCACACACCACCGTCACCACCACACAAGTAGTGGGAAATGGGGCGTAGACCGGCAATTTTGTTTTTTTCAACTGCCGGTCTACGCACCATGGGCGTAGACCGGCAATTTTGTTTTTTCCTATGCCGGTCTACGCACCCTGGGTTTGACGAACTTTTTTTCCTATGCCGGTCTACGCACCCTGGGTTTTACGAACTTTTTTTCCTATGCCGGTCTACGCACCCTGGGTTTTACAAACTTTTTTTCCACAGCCGGTCTACGCACCCTGGGTTTTCTCGATTCCACTTGCCTAGGGATTAAAAAGCCGGTCCCTGGCACACCCAAATTTCGTTACCCCAGTGACCCATGCACAGGCATCGGTCAATGACGTCATCAGCTAGCCAGTCTTCATCTTCTCTGAATAAGTCCGTTTTCTGTTATAGTGTATTTATTCCCATTTTCAATATTTATAGTAAAGGGGGATTAAAAGGCCGCCTTCTGTCAAGCCTAATGTGCAATGGCGTTAACCATTATAAGCTCGTTTTTCACAATAAGGTATTACCATACAGTTTCCCATTGTCTAAGATCATTTTATAGCTACGATTACATAATAATAACATAAGAAATTAGTTCAAACCCTGTTACAAAACCAGTATTTACCCAGATCTTTTTCCTAAATCTAAAACTTATTCCAATTTATGTCCATTGTTTCATATTCTGTCTAGTGTTGATAATTTTAATAGTCTATTAATATTCTCCCTTTATCATGTCCATTCATTCATAGCTCTATCATGTCACCTCTAATGGTCAATGACGTCACCAGCTAGCCGCTCAGCGTTCCTGCACCAGCATGTTCAAGGGGATTAAAAAGCCGGTCTATGAGTCGTGTGTTTTGCGATACAACAGTGACCTTGAAACCTAATATAAAATACCATCATTCCTAGTCTATTTTTAATTTCATATTTACTTCCAACCATCGCCCATTACATTTATCAAAGGGGTTCATGTATGTAAGGGAAGAACATAACTTCAGCACTGCAAGAAGTTATGTGTGTATTTTCAAGTTCGTCCCCTGCTGCCTGTATTTACCCAGGTCTTTTCCTAAATATAAAACTTATCCAATTCATACCTATTCTGTTTCATATTGATACGTTTAATAGGTTAATAATATTTCCCTTTACTATGACCATTCAGTCACACCTCTATCATGTCACCCCTATTTCTTCTTCGTCGTCGTCGTTCTAGAGAATGTAATTTGAGCTTTGACAATCTTTCTTAAAGGATTGTTTATTATACATAGGGCAAAAAATAAAACTGCTATCAGTCGTTTATATGAAAAAACAGAGCCCTGGGCATTGGTGATTTCAATGCAAGTTCGGTAGTGACCCTATCCTTATGCACGTCTCACATTCGCTTAAAACACACCTCCCACACCATTTATCAAATAAAAAAAACTCATTCAGTAAAAGCAAGCCTCTCATATTTTTGAAATAAGGCCTTCTGCAGTTACCACCTTTTGTGACGTCATCATCCCTAATGTGGCGCGAGGCGCGCTAAATGCGGATCCCAGGAGGTTCACACATAAGTGTGAACTCTTAATCTGGCTTAATACCTCACCTATACTCTGTGCTTCATCAGAGTTGATATACAGCTACAATAGCTCGTATTTTCGCTCGTTGCTTATATTTTCTGTTAATCATAAACCCGATCAAACCTTCCTAACCTAACCTAACCTAACATATTATTTATAACAAACAAATACATTCTACAGACCAGTTATTGTTGTTGTTTAGTGACATCACGAAAAGCGAACTCAGGTATAGGGATAAGGTATTGCTGGCCATTAGCATATAGGTGTGAAGGTATTACAGTACCTTACTGGTCAACTATGTATGACGTCACCAGACAACCAATGCTACCTTTGGCGTCCTACTGGCATGTGTATTTAATGTTATTATTCAAAAATGACTAGACTAACCATCCCCACCTAACCTAATCAGAGGACTACGAATATACATTTTAGTCATCCACAACTGTAATCATTATTCAGTGATAAGTTCAAAAGTATATCAGAAGCCCAAATGTCGTACTGCAATTTAAGCAGAATCGTACATCTGGCAGAATAGCAGGTGAGCTGAACATAAGAATAAAGGTAACTGCAGAGGTCCTATTGGCCCATACGAGGCAGCTCCTATATATTTCCACCCAATCTCATTCATGTCCACCCTATGCTTAAAACAACCAAGGGATCCCACTTAAAGTATTAGTTTACAATAATAGTTTTAATGAATAGCTCTTATTCTAGTTTTATACACAACAGCAATTATGAAACCCTATAGCTAGATATTCTACTATAATCCGCAAGTAGTTACCACACATCTGGCAGTACAGCGGATTAGTGGCTGTGTTCATAGGCTAGTCAACTGTCCTCACATCCATCAAATAGCTATCTAAATGTCGCACCTCAATTCATCCATCTAGCAACTCAGCTGGATGCTAGTCACTATATTCATAGGCTAATCATTTATACACCTCAAAAAATCCTAGTCTTGCTACGCAAATCAGGTAACTTGTTTCTAAACCAACACTCGCAAATACAATCATGCATACCTACACATACTTCAAAACCTATGCATTCATAGAGAATAGCCTAGTTTTTTTGCCACCATTTCCCCATTAATCAGATGTAATTTATGCCATACACACAGAAAATACAGCATGTACACACCAAATATGCCATTTATGCACAAAATATATTATTTACACTCAAAATATATTATTTACACTCAAAATATACCATCACATAAAAAATATGACATTTTCATACAAAATATGTCAGTTGCACACAAAAAAATATACCATTTACACAATATTGCATGTACACTCAGAGTATGACATTTACACAAAGTACGGTATTTTGCACAAATATATCAAAATGCTTATACATTTAGACAATCAAAAATGCGCTTTCACTAAAATTACACAATTTCACAAACATAATTTTCACAAAATACCCACACATTGTCTCATAAACCAAAATACACTTACACCATGAAGATCTATTTTATCAGATTACAGAGCTTACACAAAATACACAATTTTCACACACAAATACAGTTGCACCAGTTCCACTTCAACAAATTAAAAACACAACTTGCATAAATGCACTATTATCACAAAAATTATTATAAAACATGGACAATTATTACACAGTTTGTGTAATTATTTTACATCTTTGCACAATTAATACAAGAAAACTTGCTATATAATTACTCAACTTGCACAATGACAATCAATACACAAAGGTATAAATAAACAATTCGTCCATATGCAATTACACAACATACACAATTAATACACAACTTATACAAATATTACACATCTTTCATAATTATTACACAACTTGTACAAATGCATATCTAGCACAAATACTTACAATACATAACTACCCCAAATATGAAAATACACAACTACCATAAATACACGATTTACACAAATACAATTGCGACATTTACACAACTTGCTCAAAAATATAATCAATACACAACTTACCAAAATATGAACAATACACATCTTACCAAAATATGAACAATACATAACTAGCACATATTCATTAAATACACAACTATGCAATTTCTGCAAATACACATACAAAACATATACAATTAATACATACAACTTGCACAAAACAATACACAATTTATAGAAATATAATCAATACAAAATTGCAATAATCATACAACTTATGCAAAATACATAATCTGCACAATTAATACACAAGTATAATAATTGTGCTATATATGTACAAACACAACCAACTGGGTCAAACAATACACAATTTGCATGATATTTTTCTGGGTATATTTAGGACATTAATTATAATATGCTGAGTTTAACCAACTCCCAAAAGTCAGAATTTCACATAAAAAAAAAAAATGGTTCATATGACTTCCGATGAGCTCAATATATAACACATTCTTTTTCCATTAAGATATCAACATTATTAGTGCTAAACTATTCATCTAACATATGTCCACTGTTTTTATGTCTTATTAATACCTTCCTTGTTACATTCTCTCCAATCAGACCACCATATTTATGTATTTATTCAAACCATCTAACAGACTTATTTGTTCTAGCCTTAGTTATGTTAGGGCAGGTGGGGTTAGGTAAAGTCAGTATTTTCTATGATAATTTTAGACAAATTTGATATATCTTATCAAAATGCATCCTGTTAAAACTTAAATTCATCTAAATCTATCAAAAATATACTTATACTACGCAAATTTGACTAAATTCAACCTAGCTAAACTAACTATATATGAGCATCCCATATCCTCACATGCAAGCCTATGTCGCCTCTGTCCATACATTATATGAGTCTGCCATATAGCTCGAACCCCAAATAGGAAAATTTACACTATTTCATAAACATACTAGTTCATTACCCTAAGATATTATATATGTCCTTCCCTACACGACCTCACCTAACCTGACCTAGCATATCCAACCCCGGATTTGGTTAAAGTTGGCAAAATTTATGCTATGCCACCTAAATTTCACCAAATTTAAGGCAATTTCCACCAAATATTCCCAAATGTTGCGTAGCATAGCACTGCCAAAGCTCATTTTCTCCTATTCCATACTACCCTACACAACCTCACCTAACCTGACCTAGCATATCCAAACCTGGATTTGGTTAAAGTTGGCGAAATTTATGCTATGCCACCTAAATTACACCTAATTGAAGCCAATTTCCACCAAATATACCCAAATGTTGTGTATCATAGCATCGCCAAAGCCCATTTTCTCCTATTCCATACTACCCTACACAACCTCACCTAACCTGACCTAGCATATCCAAACCTGGATTTGGTTAAAGTCGGCGAAATTTATGCTATGCCACCTAAATTTGACCAAATATACCCAAATGTTGTGTATCATAGCATCGCCAAAGTCCATTTTTACCTACATTTTCTCCTATTCCATCCTACCCTACACAACCTCACCTAACCTATCCTAGCATATCCAAACCTAGATTTGGTTAAAGTCTGGAAATTTAAGCTATCCCACCTAAATTCGACCTAATTTAAGGCAATTCCCACCAAATATCCCCCAAATGTTGTGTATCACAACACTTCCTAAGCCCATTTTTACCTACATTTTCTCCTATTCTATCCTACCCTACGCAACCTTACCTAACCTATCCTAGCATATCCAAACCTAGATTTGGTTAAAGTCGGCGAAATTTAAGTTATCCCATATAAATTTGACCTAATATAAGACAATTCCCACCAAATATACCCAAAAATGTTTTTGGAACATAGCACGGCCAAAGCTCATTTTAGCTGAGTTTTCATCTATTCCAACCTGCCCTAGACAACCCTACCCAGCCTCTCCTGGCATATCCAAAGTCAGATTTGCTTATAGTTGGCAAAAAATTATGCCTTTCCCACCTAAATTTAACCAAATTTAAGCCAATTTCCACCGAATATACCCAAATGTTTTGTATCTTAGCATGGCCAAAGTTCATTTCACCCAAGTTTTCACCTATTCCATCTTACCTTACACAGCCATACCTAACCTGACCTAGCATATCCCAAGCTAGATTTGATTAAAGTTCGCGAAATTTATGCTTACTCGCCTAAATTCAACCTAATTTAAGATAATTTCTACCCAATATACCCAAAATGTTTTGTTACATAGCGCAGCCAAAGACCATTTTTAGCCAAGTTTTCATATATTCCAACCTACCCTACATAGCCTTACCTATCCCTGACCTAGCAGATTTGATTAAAGTTTGGGGAATTTAAGCTATCGCCACCAAATTGGAGACAATTTCCTCCAAATATGCCTAAATGTTGTGTATCATAGCACAGCCAAAACCCAGTTTACCCACATTTTCACCCATTCCATCTAAACCTGGACCCAACCTCTGATGCGACATATACTCAGAGAAGTGATGTTTTTTGGATATGAACCTAAATGCCCGTGCCTAACCTGCAAGAGTCTTTGAGCTTTGTTGAATATTTTTATCTATTTTTCTTCGAAAACTGAAGTTTTGGATATGATCCTATCCACGCTGTGCCTAACCTGCTAGGTTCTTTGTTGAACAGTGTAACCATATTCATAGAAAAGTGATGTTTTTGGATATGGTCCTAACAGCCCCCTCTCCTTTTAAACTTGGAACTGTGTTCAATATTGTAGATATAGTGTTGGGTAGGTGTTTTGTTTTTACACATCAACCCAACCGTCCTGGACCTAACCTCCCTTCATCTAACTTCAAATTTATCGTAAATATGGGAGGAACGTGTTGTTTGTGCATCAACCCAACCGTCCTGGACCTAACCTCCCTTCATCTAACTTCAAATTTATCATAAATATGGGAGGACCGTGTTATTTGTGCATCAACCCAGCCGTCCTGGGCCTAACCTCCCTTTATCTAACTTCAAATTTATTGTATATATGGGAAGAAGGTGTTGTTTATGCATCAACCCAACCTCCCTGGACCTAACCTCTGATACACGAATCTTGGTTCAATATTGCATCATACTTGTAGCATTTTTTTTTCACATAATTCAACCATCCTCAACCTAACCTCTATTACCTGGGGGAGGGAGGTTAATGGAAAATATGATAATAATGGTAGTGGGAAATGGGGCGTAGACCGGCAATTTTGTTTTTTTCAACTGCCGGTCTACGCACCATGGGCGTAGACCGGCAATTTTGTTTTTTCCTATGCCGGTCTACGCACCCTGGGTTTGACGAACTTTTTTTCCTATGCCGGTCTACGCACCCTGGGTTTTACGAACTTTTTTTCCTATGCCGGTCTACGCACCCTGGGTTTTACAAACTTTTTTTCCACAGCCGGTCTACGCACCCTGGGTTTTCTCGATTCCACTTGCCTAGGGATTAAAAAGCCGGTCCCTGGCACACCCAAATTTCGTTACCCCAGTGACCCATGCACAGGCATCGGTCAATGACGTCATCAGCTAGCCAGTCTTCATCTTCTCTGAATAAGTCCGTTTTCTGTTATAGTGTATTTATTCCCATTTTCAATATTTATAGTAAAGGGGGATTAAAAGGCCGCCTTCTGTCAAGCCTAATGTGCAATGGCGTTAACCATTATAAGCTCGTTTTTCACAATAAGGTATTACCATACAGTTTCCCATTGTCTAAGATCATTTTATAGCTACGATTACATAATAATAACATAAGAAATTAGTTCAAACCCTGTTACAAAACCAGTATTTACCCAGATCTTTTTCCTAAATCTAAAACTTATTCCAATTTATGTCCATTGTTTCATATTCTGTCTAGTGTTGATAATTTTAATAGTCTATTAATATTCTCCCTTTATCATGTCCATTCATTCATAGCTCTATCATGTCACCTCTAATGGTCAATGACGTCACCAGCTAGCCGCTCAGCGTTCCTGCACCAGCATGTTCAAGGGGATTAAAAAGCCGGTCTATGAGTCGTGTGTTTTGCGATACAACAGTGACCTTGAAACCTAATATAAAATACCATCATTCCTAGTCTATTTTTAATTTCATATTTACTTCCAACCATCGCCCATTACATTTATCAAAGGGGTTCATGTATGTGAGGGAAGAACATAACTTCAGCACTGCAAGAAGTTATGTGTGTATTTTCAAGTTCGTCCCCTGCTGCCTGTATTTACCCAGGTCTTTTCCTAAATATAAAACTTATCCAATTCATACCTATTCTGTTTCATATTGATACGTTTAATAGGTTAATAATATTTCCCTTTACTATGACCATTCAGTCACACCTCTATCATGTCACCCCTATTTCTTCTTCGTCGTCGTCGTTCTAGAGAATGTAATTTGAGCTTTGACAATCTTTCTTAAAGGATTGTTTATTATACATAGGGCAAAAAATAAAACTGCTATCAGTCGTTTATATGAAAAAACAGAGCCCTGGGCATTGGTGATTTCAATGCAAGTTCGGTAGTGACCCTATCCTTATGCACGTCTCACATTCGCTTAAAACACACCTCCCACACCATTTATCAAATAAAAAAAACTCATTCAGTAAAAGCAAGCCTCTCATATTTTTGAAATAAGGCCTTCTGCAGTTACCACCTTTTGTGACGTCATCATCCCTAATGTGGCGCGAGGCGCGCTAAATGCGGATCCCAGGAGGTTCACACATAAGTGTGAACTCTTAATCTGGCTTAATACCTCACCTATACTCTGTGCTTCATCAGAGTTGATATACAGCTACAATAGCTCGTATTTTCGCTCGTTGCTTATATTTTCTGTTAATCATAAACCCGATCAAACCTTCCTAACCTAACCTAACCTAACATATTATTTATAACAAACAAATACATTCTACAGACCAGTTATTGTTGTTGTTTAGTGACATCACGAAAAGCGAACTCAGGTATAGGGATAAGGTATTGCTGGCCATTAGCATATAGGTGTGAAGGTATTACAGTACCTTACTGGTCAACTATGTATGACGTCACCAGACAACCAATGCTACCTTTGGCGTCCTACTGGCATGTGTATTTAATGTTATTATTCAAAAATGACTAGACTAACCATCCCCACCTAACCTAATCAGAGGACTACGAATATACATTTTAGTCATCCACAACTGTAATCATTATTCAGTGATAAGTTCAAAAGTATATCAGAAGCCCAAATGTCGTACTGCAATTTAAGCAGAATCGTACATCTGGCAGAATAGCAGGTGAGCTGAACATAAGAATAAAGGTAACTGCAGAGGTCCTATTGGCCCATACGAGGCAGCTCCTATATATTTCCACCCAATCTCATTCATGTCCACCCTATGCTTAAAACAACCAAGGGATCCCACTTAAAGTATTAGTTTACAATAATAGTTTTAATGAATAGCTCTTATTCTAGTTTTATACACAACAGCAATTATGAAACCCTATAGCTAGATATTCTACTATAATCCGCAAGTAGTTACCACACATCTGGCAGTACAGCGGATTAGTGGCTGTGTTCATAGGCTAGTCAACTGTCCTCACATCCATCAAATAGCTATCTAAATGTCGCACCTCAATTCATCCATCTAGCAACTCAGCTGGATGCTAGTCACTATATTCATAGGCTAATCATTTATACACCTCAAAAAATCCTAGTCTTGCTACGCAAATCAGGTAACTTGTTTCTAAACCAACACTCGCAAATACAATCATGCATACCTACACATACTTCAAAACCTATGCATTCATAGAGAATAGCCTAGTTTTTTTGCCACCATTTCCCCATTAATCAGATGTAATTTATGCCATACACACAGAAAATACAGCATGTACACACCAAATATGCCATTTATGCACAAAATATATTATTTACACTCAAAATATATTATTTACACTCAAAATATACCATCACATAAAAAATATGACATTTTCATACAAAATATGTCAGTTGCACACAAAAAAATATACCATTTACACAATATTGCATGTACACTCAGAGTATGACATTTACACAAAGTACGGTATTTTGCACAAATATATCAAAATGCTTATACATTTAGACAATCAAAAATGCGCTTTCACTAAAATTACACAATTTCACAAACATAATTTTCACAAAATACCCACACATTGTCTCATAAACCAAAATACACTTACACCATGAAGATCTATTTTATCAGATTACAGAGCTTACACAAAATACACAATTTTCACACACAAATACAGTTGCACCAGTTCCACTTCAACAAATTAAAAACACAACTTGCATAAATGCACTATTATCACAAAAATTATTATAAAACATGGACAATTATTACACAGTTTGTGTAATTATTTTACATCTTTGCACAATTAATACAAGAAAACTTGCTATATAATTACTCAACTTGCACAATGACAATCAATACACAAAGGTATAAATAAACAATTCGTCCATATGCAATTACACAACATACACAATTAATACACAACTTATACAAATATTACACATCTTTCATAATTATTACACAACTTGTACAAATGCATATCTAGCACAAATACTTACAATACATAACTACCCCAAATATGAAAATACACAACTACCATAAATACACGATTTACACAAATACAATTGCGACATTTACACAACTTGCTCAAAAATATAATCAATACACAACTTACCAAAATATGAACAATACACATCTTACCAAAATATGAACAATACATAACTAGCACATATTCATTAAATACACAACTATGCAATTTCTGCAAATACACATACAAAACATATACAATTAATACATACAACTTGCACAAAACAATACACAATTTATAGAAATATAATCAATACAAAATTGCAATAATCATACAACTTATGCAAAATACATAATCTGCACAATTAATACACAAGTATAATAATTGTGCTATATATGTACAAACACAACCAACTGGGTCAAACAATACACAATTTGCATGATATTTTTCTGGGAATATTTAGGACATTAATTATAATATGCTGAGTTTAACCAACTCCCAAAAGTCAGAATTTCACATAAAAAAAAAAAATGGTTCATATGACTTCCGATGAGCTCAATATATAACACATTCTTTTTCCATTAAGATATCAACATTATTAGTGCTAAACTATTCATCTAACATATGTCCACTGTTTTTATGTCTTATTAATACCTTCCTTGTTACATTCTCTCCAATCAGACCACCATATTTATGTATTTATTCAAACCATCTAACAGACATATTTGTTCTAGCCTTAGTTATGTTAGGGCAGGTGGGGTTAGGTAAAGTCAGTATTTTCTATGATAATTTTAGACAAATTTGATATATCTTATCAAAATGCATCCTGTTAAAACTTAAATTCATCTAAATCTATCAAAAATATACTTATACTACGCAAATTTGACTAAATTCAACCTAGCTAAACTAACTATATATGAGCATCCCATATCCTCACATGCAAGCCTATGTCGCCTCTGTCCATACATTATATGAGTCTGCCATATAGCTCGAACCCCAAATAGGAAAATTTACACTATTTCATAAACATACTAGTTCATTACCCTAAGATATTATATATGTCCTTCCCTACACGACCTCACCTAACCTGACCTAGCATATCCAACCCCGGATTTGGTTAAAGTTGGCAAAATTTATGCTATGCCACCTAAATTTCACCAAATTTAAGGCAATTTCCACCAAATATTCCCAAATGTTGCGTAGCATAGCACTGCCAAAGCTCATTTTCTCCTATTCCATACTACCCTACACAACCTCACCTAACCTGACCTAGCATATCCAAACCTGGATTTGGTTAAAGTTGGCGAAATTTATGCTATGCCACCTAAATTACACCTAATTGAAGCCAATTTCCACCAAATATACCCAAATGTTGTGTATCATAGCATCGCCAAAGCCCATTTTCTCCTATTCCATACTACCCTACACAACCTCACCTAACCTGACCTAGCATATCCAAACCTGGATTTGGTTAAAGTCGGCGAAATTTATGCTATGCCACCTAAATTTGACCAAATATACCCAAATGTTGTGTATCATAGCATCGCCAAAGTCCATTTTTACCTACATTTTCTCCTATTCCATCCTACCCTACACAACCTCACCTAACCTATCCTAGCATATCCAAACCTAGATTTGGTTAAAGTCTGGAAATTTAAGCTATCCCACCTAAATTCGACCTAATTTAAGGCAATTCCCACCAAATATCCCCCAAATGTTGTGTATCACAACACTTCCTAAGCCCATTTTTACCTACATTTTCTCCTATTCTATCCTACCCTACGCAACCTTACCTAACCTATCCTAGCATATCCAAACCTAGATTTGGTTAAAGTCGGCGAAATTTAAGTTATCCCATATAAATTTGACCTAATATAAGACAATTCCCACCAAATATACCCAAAAATGTTTTTGGAACATAGCACGGCCAAAGCTCATTTTAGCTGAGTTTTCATCTATTCCAACCTGCCCTAGACAACCCTACCCAGCCTCTCCTGGCATATCCAAAGTCAGATTTGCTTATAGTTGGCAAAAAATTATGCCTTTCCCACCTAAATTTAACCAAATTTAAGCCAATTTCCACCGAATATACCCAAATGTTTTGTATCTTAGCATGGCCAAAGTTCATTTCACCCAAGTTTTCACCTATTCCATCTTACCTTACACAGCCATACCTAACCTGACCTAGCATATCCCAAGCTAGATTTGATTAAAGTTCGCGAAATTTATGCTTACTCGCCTAAATTCAACCTAATTTAAGATAATTTCTACCCAATATACCCAAAATGTTTTGTTACATAGCGCAGCCAAAGACCATTTTTAGCCAAGTTTTCATATATTCCAACCTACCCTACATAGCCTTACCTATCCCTGACCTAGCAGATTTGATTAAAGTTTGGGGAATTTAAGCTATCGCCACCAAATTGGAGACAATTTCCTCCAAATATGCCTAAATGTTGTGTATCATAGCACAGCCAAAACCCAGTTTACCCACATTTTCACCCATTCCATCTAAACCTGGACCCAACCTCTGATGCGACATATACTCAGAGAAGTGATGTTTTTTGGATATGAACCTAAATGCCCGTGCCTAACCTGCAAGAGTCTTTGAGCTTTGTTGAATATTTTTATCTATTTTTCTTCGAAAACTGAAGTTTTGGATATGATCCTATCCACGCTGTGCCTAACCTGCTAGGTTCTTTGTTGAACAGTGTAACCATATTCATAGAAAAGTGATGTTTTTGGATATGGTCCTAACAGCCCCCTCTCCTTTTAAACTTGGAACTGTGTTCAATATTGTAGATATAGTGTTGGGTAGGTGTTTTGTTTTTACACATCAACCCAACCGTCCTGGACCTAACCTCCCTTCATCTAACTTCAAATTTATCGTAAATATGGGAGGAACGTGTTGTTTGTGCATCAACCCAACCGTCCTGGACCTAACCTCCCTTCATCTAACTTCAAATTTATCATAAATATGGGAGGACCGTGTTATTTGTGCATCAACCCAGCCGTCCTGGGCCTAACCTCCCTTTATCTAACTTCAAATTTATTGTATATATGGGAAGAAGGTGTTGTTTATGCATCAACCCAACCTCCCTGGACCTAACCTCTGATACACGAATCTTGGTTCAATATTGCATCATACTTGTAGCATTTTTTTTTCACATAATTCAACCATCCTCAACCTAACCTCTATTACCTGGGGGAGGGAGGTTAATGGAAAATATGATAATAATGGTAGTGGGAAATGGGGCGTAGACCGGCAATTTTGTTTTTTTCAACTGCCGGTCTACGCACCATGGGCGTAGACCGGCAATTTTGTTTTTTCCTATGCCGGTCTACGCACCCTGGGTTTGACGAACTTTTTTTCCTATGCCGGTCTACGCACCCTGGGTTTTACGAACTTTTTTTCCTATGCCGGTCTACGCACCCTGGGTTTTACAAACTTTTTTTCCACAGCCGGTCTACGCACCCTGGGTTTTCTCGATTCCACTTGCCTAGGGATTAAAAAGCCGGTCCCTGGCACACCCAAATTTCGTTACCCCAGTGACCCATGCACAGGCATCGGTCAATGACGTCATCAGCTAGCCAGTCTTCATCTTCTCTGAATAAGTCCGTTTTCTGTTATAGTGTATTTATTCCCATTTTCAATATTTATAGTAAAGGGGGATTAAAAGGCCGCCTTCTGTCAAGCCTAATGTGCAATGGCGTTAACCATTATAAGCTCGTTTTTCACAATAAGGTATTACCATACAGTTTCCCATTGTCTAAGATCATTTTATAGCTACGATTACATAATAATAACATAAGAAATTAGTTCAAACCCTGTTACAAAACCAGTATTTACCCAGATCTTTTTCCTAAATCTAAAACTTATTCCAATTTATGTCCATTGTTTCATATTCTGTCTAGTGTTGATAATTTTAATAGTCTATTAATATTCTCCCTTTATCATGTCCATTCATTCATAGCTCTATCATGTCACCTCTAATGGTCAATGACGTCACCAGCTAGCCGCTCAGCGTTCCTGCACCAGCATGTTCAAGGGGATTAAAAAGCCGGTCTATGAGTCGTGTGTTTTGCGATACAACAGTGACCTTGAAACCTAATATAAAATACCATCATTCCTAGTCTATTTTTAATTTCATATTTACTTCCAACCATCGCCCATTACATTTATCAAAGGGGTTCATGTATGTGAGGGAAGAACATAACTTCAGCACTGCAAGAAGTTATGTGTGTATTTTCAAGTTCGTCCCCTGCTGCCTGTATTTACCCAGGTCTTTTCCTAAATATAAAACTTATCCAATTCATACCTATTCTGTTTCATATTGATACGTTTAATAGGTTAATAATATTTCCCTTTACTATGACCATTCAGTCACACCTCTATCATGTCACCCCTATTTCTTCTTCGTCGTCGTCGTTCTAGAGAATGTAATTTGAGCTTTGACAATCTTTCTTAAAGGATTGTTTATTATACATAGGGCAAAAAATAAAACTGCTATCAGTCGTTTATATGAAAAAACAGAGCCCTGGGCATTGGTGATTTCAATGCAAGTTCGGTAGTGACCCTATCCTTATGCACGTCTCACATTCGCTTAAAACACACCTCCCACACCATTTATCAAATAAAAAAAACTCATTCAGTAAAAGCAAGCCTCTCATATTTTTTAAATAAGGCCTTCTGCAGTTACCACCTTTTGTGACGTCATCATCCCTAATGTGGCGCGAGGCGCGCTAAATGCGGATCCCAGGAGGTTCACACATAAGTGTGAACTCTTAATCTGGCTTAATACCTCACCTATACTCTGTGCTTCATCAGAGTTGATATACAGCTACAATAGCTCGTATTTTCGCTCGTTGCTTATATTTTCTGTTAATCATAAACCCGATCAAACCTTCCTAACCTAACCTAACCTAACATATTATTTATAACAAACAAATACATTCTACAGACCAGTTATTGTTGTTGTTTAGTGACATCACGAAAAGCGAACTCAGGTATAGGGATAAGGTATTGCTGGCCATTAGCATATAGGTGTGAAGGTATTACAGTACCTTACTGGTCAACTATGTATGACGTCACCAGACAACCAATGCTACCTTTGGCGTCCTACTGGCATGTGTATTTAATGTTATTATTCAAAAATGACTAGACTAACCATCCCCACCTAACCTAATCAGAGGACTACGAATATACATTTTAGTCATCCACAACTGTAATCATTATTCAGTGATAAGTTCAAAAGTATATCAGAAGCCCAAATGTCGTACTGCAATTTAAGCAGAATCGTACATCTGGCAGAATAGCAGGTGAGCTGAACATAAGAATAAAGGTAACTGCAGAGGTCCTATTGGCCCATACGAGGCAGCTCCTATATATTTCCACCCAATCTCATTCATGTCCACCCTATGCTTAAAACAACCAAGGGATCCCACTTAAAGTATTAGTTTACAATAATAGTTTTAATGAATAGCTCTTATTCTAGTTTTATACACAACAGCAATTATGAAACCCTATAGCTAGATATTCTACTATAATCCGCAAGTAGTTACCACACATCTGGCAGTACAGCGGATTAGTGGCTGTGTTCATAGGCTAGTCAACTGTCCTCACATCCATCAAATAGCTATCTAAATGTCGCACCTCAATTCATCCATCTAGCAACTCAGCTGGATGCTAGTCACTATATTCATAGGCTAATCATTTATACACCTCAAAAAATCCTAGTCTTGCTACGCAAATCAGGTAACTTGTTTCTAAACCAACACTCGCAAATACAATCATGCATACCTACACATACTTCAAAACCTATGCATTCATAGAGAATAGCCTAGTTTTTTTGCCACCATTTCCCCATTAATCAGATGTAATTTATGCCATACACACAGAAAATACAGCATGTACACACCAAATATGCCATTTATGCACAAAATATATTATTTACACTCAAAATATATTATTTACACTCAAAATATACCATCACATAAAAAATATGACATTTTCATACAAAATATGTCAGTTGCACACAAAAAAATATACCATTTACACAATATTGCATGTACACTCAGAGTATGACATTTACACAAAGTACGGTATTTTGCACAAATATATCAAAATGCTTATACATTTAGACAATCAAAAATGCGCTTTCACTAAAATTACACAATTTCACAAACATAATTTTCACAAAATACCCACACATTGTCTCATAAACCAAAATACACTTACACCATGAAGATCTATTTTATCAGATTACAGAGCTTACACAAAATACACAATTTTCACACACAAATACAGTTGCACCAGTTCCACTTCAACAAATTAAAAACACAACTTGCATAAATGCACTATTATCACAAAAATTATTATAAAACATGGACAATTATTACACAGTTTGTGTAATTATTTTACATCTTTGCACAATTAATACAAGAAAACTTGCTATATAATTACTCAACTTGCACAATGACAATCAATACACAAAGGTATAAATAAACAATTCGTCCATATGCAATTACACAACATACACAATTAATACACAACTTATACAAATATTACACATCTTTCATAATTATTACACAACTTGTACAAATGCATATCTAGCACAAATACTTACAATACATAACTACCCCAAATATGAAAATACACAACTACCATAAATACACGATTTACACAAATACAATTGCGACATTTACACAACTTGCTCAAAAATATAATCAATACACAACTTACCAAAATATGAACAATACACATCTTACCAAAATATGAACAATACATAACTAGCACATATTCATTAAATACACAACTATGCAATTTCTGCAAATACACATACAAAACATATACAATTAATACATACAACTTGCACAAAACAATACACAATTTATAGAAATATAATCAATACAAAATTGCAATAATCATACAACTTATGCAAAATACATAATCTGCACAATTAATACACAAGTATAATAATTGTGCTATATATGTACAAACACAACCAACTGGGTCAAACAATACACAATTTGCATGATATTTTTCTGGGTATATTTAGGACATTAATTATAATATGCTGAGTTTAACCAACTCCCAAAAGTCAGAATTTCACATAAAAAAAAAAAATGGTTCATATGACTTCCGATGAGCTCAATATATAACACATTCTTTTTCCATTAAGATATCAACATTATTAGTGCTAAACTATTCATCTAACATATGTCCACTGTTTTTATGTCTTATTAATACCTTCCTTGTTACATTCTCTCCAATCAGACCACCATATTTATGTATTTATTCAAACCATCTAACAGACATATTTGTTCTAGCCTTAGTTATGTTAGGGCAGGTGGGGTTAGGTAAAGTCAGTATTTTCTATGATAATTTTAGACAAATTTGATATATCTTATCAAAATGCATCCTGTTAAAACTTAAATTCATCTAAATCTATCAAAAATATACTTATACTACGCAAATTTGACTAAATTCAACCTAGCTAAACTAACTATATATGAGCATCCCATATCCTCACATGCAAGCCTATGTCGCCTCTGTCCATACATTATATGAGTCTGCCATATAGCTCGAACCCCAAATAGGAAAATTTACACTATTTCATAAACATACTAGTTCATTACCCTAAGATATTATATATGTCCTTCCCTACACGACCTCACCTAACCTGACCTAGCATATCCAACCCCGGATTTGGTTAAAGTTGGCAAAATTTATGCTATGCCACCTAAATTTCACCAAATTTAAGGCAATTTCCACCAAATATTCCCAAATGTTGCGTAGCATAGCACTGCCAAAGCTCATTTTCTCCTATTCCATACTACCCTACACAACCTCACCTAACCTGACCTAGCATATCCAAACCTGGATTTGGTTAAAGTTGGCGAAATTTATGCTATGCCACCTAAATTACACCTAATTGAAGCCAATTTCCACCAAATATACCCAAATGTTGTGTATCATAGCATCGCCAAAGCCCATTTTCTCCTATTCCATACTACCCTACACAACCTCACCTAACCTGACCTAGCATATCCAAACCTGGATTTGGTTAAAGTCGGCGAAATTTATGCTATGCCACCTAAATTTGACCAAATATACCCAAATGTTGTGTATCATAGCATCGCCAAAGTCCATTTTTACCTACATTTTCTCCTATTCCATCCTACCCTACACAACCTCACCTAACCTATCCTAGCATATCCAAACCTAGATTTGGTTAAAGTCTGGAAATTTAAGCTATCCCACCTAAATTCGACCTAATTTAAGGCAATTCCCACCAAATATCCCCCAAATGTTGTGTATCACAACACTTCCTAAGCCCATTTTTACCTACATTTTCTCCTATTCTATCCTACCCTACGCAACCTTACCTAACCTATCCTAGCATATCCAAACCTAGATTTGGTTAAAGTCGGCGAAATTTAAGTTATCCCATATAAATTTGACCTAATATAAGACAATTCCCACCAAATATACCCAAAAATGTTTTTGGAACATAGCACGGCCAAAGCTCATTTTAGCTGAGTTTTCATCTATTCCAACCTGCCCTAGACAACCCTACCCAGCCTCTCCTGGCATATCCAAAGTCAGATTTGCTTATAGTTGGCAAAAAATTATGCCTTTCCCACCTAAATTTAACCAAATTTAAGCCAATTTCCACCGAATATACCCAAATGTTTTGTATCTTAGCATGGCCAAAGTTCATTTCACCCAAGTTTTCACCTATTCCATCTTACCTTACACAGCCATACCTAACCTGACCTAGCATATCCCAAGCTAGATTTGATTAAAGTTCGCGAAATTTATGCTTACTCGCCTAAATTCAACCTAATTTAAGATAATTTCTACCCAATATACCCAAAATGTTTTGTTACATAGCGCAGCCAAAGACCATTTTTAGCCAAGTTTTCATATATTCCAACCTACCCTACATAGCCTTACCTATCCCTGACCTAGCAGATTTGATTAAAGTTTGGGGAATTTAAGCTATCGCCACCAAATTGGAGACAATTTCCTCCAAATATGCCTAAATGTTGTGTATCATAGCACAGCCAAAACCCAGTTTACCCACATTTTCACCCATTCCATCTAAACCTGGACCCAACCTCTGATGCGACATATACTCAGAGAAGTGATGTTTTTTGGATATGAACCTAAATGCCCGTGCCTAACCTGCAAGAGTCTTTGAGCTTTGTTGAATATTTTTATCTATTTTTCTTCGAAAACTGAAGTTTTGGATATGATCCTATCCACGCTGTGCCTAACCTGCTAGGTTCTTTGTTGAACAGTGTAACCATATTCATAGAAAAGTGATGTTTTTGGATATGGTCCTAACAGCCCCCTCTCCTTTTAAACTTGGAACTGTGTTCAATATTGTAGATATAGTGTTGGGTAGGTGTTTTGTTTTTACACATCAACCCAACCGTCCTGGACCTAACCTCCCTTCATCTAACTTCAAATTTATCGTAAATATGGGAGGAACGTGTTGTTTGTGCATCAACCCAACCGTCCTGGACCTATCCTCCCTTCATCTAACTTCAAATTTATCATAAATATGGGAGGACCGTGTTATTTGTGCATCAACCCAGCCGTCCTGGGCCTAACCTCCCTTTATCTAACTTCAAATTTATTGTATATATGGGAAGAAGGTGTTGTTTATGCATCAACCCAACCTCCCTGGACCTAACCTCTGATACACGAATCTTGGTTCAATATTGCATCATACTTGTAGCATTTTTTTTTCACATAATTCAACCATCCTCAACCTAACCTCTATTACCTGGGGGAGGGAGGTTAATGGAAAATATGATAATAATGGGAATTTTCTCTACATCAGTTCAACTCAACCATCCTTAACCTAACCTTAGTTAGAAAGGGATATAACTCACCAAAACTATTTAATTACCATTTACCCAATTTTCCTTATCCTAACCTATAACTAAAGGGTTTAGACCCCCCTTTACCTCGAAATTATACTCTATATTTAAGGTATGAATATATTTTCACATATAAACCTATCATTCCCTAATTTAACCCTATACTATAATTTCGAGGTAAAGGGGGGTCTAAACCCTTTAGTTATAGGTTAGGATAAGGAAAATTGGGTAAATGGTAATTAAATAGTTTTGGTGAGTTATATCCCTTTCTAACTAAGGTTAGGTTAAGGATGGTTGAGTTGAACTGATGTAGAGAAAATTCCCATTATTATCATATTTTCCATTAACCTCCCTCCCCCAGGTAATAGAGGTTAGGTTGAGGATGGTTGAATTATGTGAAAAAAAAATGCTACAAGTATGATGCAATATTGAACCAAGATTCGTGTATCAGAAGTTAGGTCCAGGGAGGTTGGGTTGATGCATAAACAACACCTTCTTCCCATATATACAATAAATTTGAAGTTAGATAAAGGGAGGTTAGGCCCAGGACGGCTGGGTTGATGCACAAATAACACGGTCCTCCCATATTTATGATAAATTTGAAGTTAGATGAAGGGAGGTTAGGTCCAGGACGGTTGGGTTGATGCACAAACAACACGTTCCTCCCATATTTACGATAAATTTGAAGTTAGATGAAGGGAGGTTAGGTCCAGGACGGTTGGGTTGATGTGTAAAAACAAAACACCTACCCAACACTATATCTACAATATTGAACACAGTTCCAAGTTTAAAAGGAGAGGGGGCTGTTAGGACCATATCCAAAAACATCACTTCTCTATGAATATGGTTACACTGTTCAACAAAGAACCTAGCAGGTTAGGCACAGCGTGGATAGGATCATATCCAAAACTTCAGTTTTCGAAGAAAAATAGATAAAAATATTCAACAAAGTTCAAAGACTCTTGCAGGTTAGGCACGGGCATTTAGGTTCATATCTAAAAAACATCACTTCTCTGAGTATATGTCGCATCAGAGGTTGGGTCCAGGTTTAGATGGAATGGGTGAAAATGTGGGTAAACTGGGTTTTGGCTGTGCTATGATACACAACATTTAGGCATATTTGGAGGAAATTGTCTCCAATTTGGTGGCGATAGCTTAAATTCCCCAAACTTTAATCAAATCTGCTAGGTCAGGGATAGGTAAGGCTATGTAGGGTAGGTTGGAATATGTGAAAACTTGGCTAAAAATGGTCTTTGGCTGCGCTATGTAACAAAACATTTTGGGTATATTGGGTAGAAATTATCTTAAATTAGGTTGAATTTAGGCGAGTAAGCATAAATTTCGCGAACTTTAATCAAATCTAGCTTGGGATATGCTAGGTCAGGTTAGGTATGGCTGTGTAAGGTAAGATGGAATAGGTGAAAACTTGGGTGAAATGAACTTTGGCCATGCTAAGATACAAAACATTTGGGTATATTCGGTGGAAATTGGCTTAAATTTGGTTAAATTTAGGTGGGAAAGGCATAATTTTTTGCCAACTATAAGCAAATCTGACTTTGGATATGCCAGGAGAGGCTGGGTAGGGTTGTCTAGGGCAGGTTGGAATAGATGAAAACTCAGCTAAAATGAGCTTTGGCCGTGCTATGTTCCAAAAACATTTTTGGGTATATTTGGTGGGAATTGTCTTATATTAGGTCAAATTTATATGGGATAACTTAAATTTCGCCGACTTTAACCAAATCTAGGTTTGGATATGCTAGGATAGGTTAGGTAAGGTTGCGTAGGGTAGGATAGAATAGGAGAAAATGTAGGTAAAAATGGGCTTAGGCAGTGTTGTGATACACAACATTTGGGGGATATTTGGTGGGAATTGCCTTAAATTAGGTCGAATTTAGGTGGGATAGCTTAAATTTCGCAGACTTTAACCAAATCTAGGTTTGGATATGCTAGGATAGGTTAGGTGAGGTTGTGTAGGGTAGGATGGAATAGGAGAAAATGTAGGTAAAAATGGACTTTGGCGATGCTATGATACACAACATTTGGGTATATTTGGTCAAATTTAGGTGGCATAGCATAAATTTCGCCGACTTTAACCAAATCCAGGTTTGGATATGCTAGGTCAGGTTAGGTGAGGTTGTGTAGGGTAGTATGGAATAGGAGAAAATGGGCTTTGGCGATGCTATGATACACAACATTTGGGTATATTTGGTGGAAATTGGCTTCAATTAGGTGTAATTTAGGTGGCATTGCATAAATTTCGCCAACTTTAACCAAATCCAGGTTTGGATATGCTAGGTCAGGTTAGGTGAGGTTGTGTAGGGTAGTATGGAATAGGAGAAAATGGGCTTTGGCAGGGCTATGCTACGCAACATTTGGGAATATTTGGTGGAAATTGCCTTAAATTAGGTGAAATTTAGGTGGCATAGCATAAATTTCGCCAACTTTAACCAAATCCGGGGTTGGATATGCTAGGTCAGGTTAGGTGAGGTCGTGTAGGGAAGGACATATATAATATCTTAGGGTAATGAACTAGTATGTTTATGAAATAGTGTAAATTTTCCTATTTGGGGTTCGAGCTATATGGCAGACTCATATAATGTATGGACAGAGGCGACATAGGCTTGCATGTGAGGATATGGGATGCTCATATATAGTTAGTTTAGCTAGGTTGAATTTAGTCAAATTTGCGTAGTATAAGTATATTTTTGATAGATTTAGATGAATTTAAGTTTTAACAGGATGCATTTTGATAAGATATATCAAATTTGTCTAAAATTATCATAGAAAATACTGACTTTACCTAACCCCACCTGCCCTAACATAACTAAGGCTAGAACAAATAAGTCTGTTAGATGGTTTGAATAAATACATAAATATGGTGGTCTGATTGGAGAGAATGTAACAAGGAAGGTATTAATAAGACATAAAAACAGTGGACATATGTTAGATGAATAGTTTAGCACTAATAATGTTGATATCTTAATGGAAAAAGAATGTGTTATATATTGAGCTCATCGGAAGTCATATGAACCATTTTTTTTTTTTATGTGAAATTCTGACTTTTGGGAGTTGGTTAAACTCAGCATATTATAATTAATGTCCTAAATATACCCAGAAAAATATCATGCAAATTGTGTATTGTTTGACCCAGTTGGTTGTGTTTGTACATATATAGCACAATTATTATACTTGTGTATTAATTGTGCAGATTATGTATTTTGCATAAGTTGTATGATTATTGCAATTTTGTATTGATTATATTTCTATAAATTGTGTATTGTTTTGTGCAAATTGTATGTATTAATTGTATATGTTTTGTATGTGTATTTGCAGAAATTGCATAGTTGTGTATTTAATGAATATGTTCTAGTTATGTATTGTTCATATTTTGGTAAGTTGTGTATTGTTCATATTTTGGTAAGTTGTGTATTGATTATATTTTTGAGCAAGTTGTGTAAATGTCGCAATTGTATTTGTGTAAATCTTGTATTTATGGTAGTTGTGTATTTTCATATTTGGGGTAGTTATGTATTGTAAGTATTTGTGCTAGATATGCATTTGTACAAGTTGTGTAATAATTATGAAAGATGTGTAATATTTGTATAAGTTGTGTATTAATTGTGTATGTTGTGTAATTGCATATGGACGAATTGTTTATTTATACCTTTGTGTATTGATTGTCATTGTGCAAGTTGAGTAATTATATAGCAAGTTTTCTTGTATTAATTGTGCAAAGATGTAAAATAATTACACAAACTGTGTAATAATTGTCCATGTTTTATAATAATTTTTGTGATAATAGTGCATTTATGCAAGTTGTGTTTTTAATTTGTTGAAGTGGAACTGGTGCAACTGTATTTGTGTGTGAAAATTGTGTATTTTGTGTAAGCTCTGTAATCTGATAAAATAGATCTTCATGGTGTAAGTGTATTTTGGTTTATGAGACAATGTGTGGGTATTTTGTGAAAATTATGTTTGTGAAATTGTGTAATTTTAGTGAAAGCGCATTTTTGATTGTCTAAATGTATAAGCATTTTGATATATTTGTGCAAAATACCGTACTTTGTGTAAATGTCATACTCTGAGTGTACATGCAATATTGTGTAAATGGTATATTTTTTTGTGTGCAACTGACATATTTTGTATGAAAATGTCATATTTTTATGTGATGGTATATTTTGAGTGTAAATAATATATTTTGTGCATAAATGGCATATTTGGTGTGTACATGCTGTATTTTCTGTGTGTATGGCATAAATTACATCTGATTAATGGGGAAATGGTGGCAAAAAAACTAGGCTATTCTCTATGAATGCATAGGTTTTGAAGTATGTGTAGGTATGCATGATTGTATTTGCGAGTGTTGGTTTAGAAACAAGTTACCTGATTTGCGTAGCAAGACTAGGATTTTTTGAGGTGTAGAAATGATTAGCCTATGAATATAGTGACTAGCATCCAGCTGAGTTGCTAGATGGATGAATTGAGGTGCGACATTTAGATAGCTATTTGATGGATGTGAGGACAGTTGACTAGCCTATGAACACAGCAACTAATCCGCTGTACTGCCAGATGTGTGGTAACTACTTGCGGATTATAGTAGAATATCTAGCTATAGGGTTTCATAATTGCTGTTGTGTATAAAACTAGAATAAGAGCTATTCATTAAAACTATTATTGTAAACTAATACTTTAAGTGGGATCCCTTGGTTGTTTTAAGCATAGGGTGGACATGAATGAGATTGGGTGGAAATATATAGGAGCTGCCTCGTATGGGCCAATAGGACCTCTGCAGTTACCTTTATTCTTATGTTCAGCTCACCTGCTATGCTGCCAGATGTACGATTCTGCTTAAATTGCAGTACGACATTTGGGCTTCTGATATACTTTTGAACTTATCACTGAATAATGATTACAGTTGTGGATGACTAAAATGTATATTCGTAGTCCTCTGATTAGGTTAGGTGTGGATGGTTAGTCTAGTCATTTTTGAATAATAACATTAAATACACATGCCAGTAGGACGCCAAAGGTAGCATTGGTTGTCTGGTGACGTCATACATAGTTGACCAGTAAGGTACTGTAATACCTTCACACCTATATGCTAATGGCCAGCAATACCTTATCCCTATACCTGAGTTCGCTTTTCGTGATGTCACTAAACAACAACAATAACTGGTCTGTAGAATGTATTTGTTTGTTATAAATAATATGTTAGGTTAGGTTAGGTTAGGAAGGTTTGATCGGGTTTATGAATAACAGAAAATATAAGCAACGAGCGAAAATACGAGCTATTGTAGCTGTATATCAACTCTGATGAAGCACAGAGTATAGGTGAGGTATTAAGCCAGATTAAGAGTTCACACTTATGTGTGAACCTCCTGGGATCCGCATTTAGCGCGCCTCGCGCCACATTAGGGATGATGACGTCACAAAAGGTGGTAACTGCAGAAGGCCTTATTTCAAAAATATGAGAGGCTTGCTTTTACTGAATGAGTTTTTTTTATTTGATAAATGGTGTGGGAGGTGTGTTTTAAGCGAATGTGAGACGTGCATAAGGATAGGGTCACTACCGAACTTGCATTGAAATCACCAATGCCCAGGGCTCTGTTTTTTCATATAAACGACTGATAGCAGTTTTATTTTTTGCCCTATGTATAATAAACAATTCTTTAAGAAAGATTGTCAAAGCTCAAATTACATTCTCTAGAACGACGACGACGAAGAAGAAATAGGGGTGACATGATAGAGGTGTGACTGAATGGTCATAGTAAAGGGAAATATTATTAACCTATTAAACGTATCAATATGAAACAGAATAGGTATGAATTGGATAAGTTTTATATTTAGGAAAAGACCTGGGTAAATACAGGCAGCAGGGGACGAACTTGAAAATACACACATAACTTCTTGCAGTGCTGAAGTTATGTTCTTCCCTCACATACATGAACCCCTTTGATAAATGTAATGGGCGATGGTTGGAAGTAAATATGAAATTAAAAATAGACTAGGAATGATGGTATTTTATATTAGGTTTCAAGGTCACTGTTGTATCGCAAAACACACGACTCATAGACCGGCTTTTTAATCCCCTTGAACATGCTGGTGCAGGAACGCTGAGCGGCTAGCTGGTGACGTCATTGACCATTAGAGGTGACATGATAGAGCTGTGAATGAATGGACATGATAAAGGGAGAATATTAATAGACTATTAAAATTATCAACACTAGACAGAATATGAAACAATGGACATAAATTGGAATAAGTTTTAGATTTAGGAAAAAGATCTGGGTAAATACTGGTTTTGTAACAGGGTTTGAACTAATTTCTTATGTTATTATTATGTAATCGTAGCTATAAAATGATCTTAGACAATGGGAAACTGTATGGTAATACCTTATTGTGAAAAACGAGCTTATAATGGTTAACGCCATTGCACATTAGGCTTGACAGAAGGCGGCCTTTTAATCCCCCTTTACTATAAATATTGAAAATGGGAATAAATACACTATAACAGAAAACGGACTTATTCAGAGAAGATGAAGACTGGCTAGCTGATGACGTCATTGACCGATGCCTGTGCATGGGTCACTGGGGTAACGAAATTTGGGTGTGCCAGGGACCGGCTTTTTAATCCCTAGGCAAGTGGAATCGAGAAAACCCAGGGTGCGTAGACCGGCTGTGGAAAAAAAGTTCGTAAAACCCAGGGTGCGTAGACCGGCATAGGAAAAAAAGTTCGTCAAACCCAGGGTGCGTAGACCGGCATAGGAAAAAACAAAATTGCCGGTCTACGCACCTGGTGCGTAGACTGGCAGTCGAAAAAAACAAAATTGCCGGTCTACGCCCCATTTCCCACTACTCACACACCACCGTCACCACCACACACCACCGTCACCACCACACACCACCGTCACCATCACACACCACCGTCACCTTCACACACCACCGTCACCATCACACACCACGGTCACCACCACACACCACCGTCACCTTCACACACCACCGTCACCACCACACACCACCGTCACCACCACACACCACGGTCACCACCACACACCACCGTCACCACCACACACCACCGTCACCATCACACACCACCGTCACCATCACACACCACCGTCACCACCACACACCACCGTCACAAACACTCACCACCGTCACCACCACACACCACCGTCACCATCACACACCACCGTTACCACTACACACCACCCTCACCAACACTCACCACTGTCACCATCACACACCACCGTCACCACCACACACCACCGTCACCATCACACACCACCACACACCACCGTCACCACCACACACCACCGTCACCATCACACACCACCACACACCACCGTCACCACCACACACCACCGTCACCACCACACACCACTGTCACCACCACACACCACCGTCACCACCACACACCACCGTCACCTTCACACACCACCGTCACCACCACACACCACCGTCACCACCACACACCACGGTCACCACCACACACCACCGTCACCACCACACACCACGGTCACCACCACACACCACCGTCACCACCACACATCACCGTCACCACCACACACCACGGTCACCACCACACACCACCGTCACCACCACACACCACCGTCACCATCACACACCACCGTCACCATCACACACCACCGTCACCACCACACACCACCGTCACAAACACTCACCACCGTCACCACCACACACCACCGTCACCATCACACACCACCGTTACCACTACACACCACCGTCACCAACACTCACCACCGTCACCACCACACCCACCACCGTCACCACCACACACCACCGTCACCAACACTCACCACCGTCACCACCACACACCACCGTCACCACCACACCCACCACCGTCACCACCACACACCACCGTCACAAACACTCACCACCGTCACCACCACACACCACCGTCACCATCACACACCACCGTTACCACCACACACCACCGTCACCACCACACACCACCGTCACCACCACACACCACCGTCACCACCACACACCACCGTCACCATCACACACCACCGTCACCTTCACACACCACCGTCACCATCACACACCACGGTCACCACCAAACACCACCGTCACCACCACACACCACCGTCACCATCACACACCACCGTCACCATCACACACCACCGTCACCACCACACACCACCGTCACAAACACTCACCACCGTCACCACCACACACCACCGTCACCATCACACACCACCGTTACCACTACGCACCACCGTCACCAACACTCACCACCGTCACCACCACACCCATCACCGTCACCACCACACACCACCGTCACCACCACACACCACGGTCACCACCACACACCACCGTCACCACCACACATCACCGTCACCACCACACACCACGGTCACCACCACACACCACCGTCACCACCAAACACCACCGTCACCATCACACACCACCGTCACCATCACACACCACCGTCACCACCACACACCACCGTCACAAACACTCACCACCGTCACCACCACACACCACCGTCACCATCACACACCCCCGTTACCACTACACACCACCGTCACCAACACTCACCACCGTCACCACTACACCCACCACCGTCACCACCACACACCACCGTCACCACCACACACCACCGTCACCATCACACACCACCGTCACCATCACACACCACCGTCACCACCACACACCACCGTCACCATCACACACCACCACACACCACCGTCACCACCACACACCACCGTCACCACCACACCCACCACCGTCACCACCACACACCACCGTCACCAACACTCACCACCGTCACCACCACACACCACCGTCACCACCACACCCACCACCGTCACCACTACACACCACCGTCACAAACACTCACCACCGTCACCACCACACACCACCGTCACCACCACACATCACCGTCACCACCACACACCACGGTCACCACCACACACCACCGTCACCACCACACACCACCGTCACCATCACACACCACCGTCACCATCACACACCACCGTCACCACCACACACCACCGTCACAAACACTCACCACCGTCACCACCACACACCACCGTCACCATCACACACCACCGTTACCACTACACACCACCGTCACCAACACTCACCACCATCACCACCACACCCACCACCGTCACCACCACACACCACCGTCACCAACACTCACCTCCGTCACCACCACACACCACCGTCACCACCACACCCACCACCGTCACCACCACACGCCACCGTCACAAACACTCACCACCGTCACCACCACACACCACCGTCACCATCACACACCACCGTTACCACCACACACCACCGTCACCACCACACACCACCGTCACCACCGCACACCACCGTCACCACCACACACCACCGTCACCATCACACACCACCGTCACCTTCACACACCACCGTCACCATCACACACCACGGTCACCACCACACACCACCGTCACCACCACACACCACCGTCACCATCACACACCACCGTCACCATCACACACCACCGTCACCACCACACACCACCGTCACAAACACTCACCACCGTCACCACCACACACCACCGTCACCATCACACACCACCGTTACCACTACGCACCACCGTCACCAACACTCACCACCGTCACCACCACACCCATCACCGTCACCACCACACACCACCGTCACCACCACACACCACGGTCACCACCACACACCACCGTCACCACCACACATCACCGTCACCACCACACACCACGGTCACCACCACACACCACCGTCACCACCACACACCACCGTCACCATCACACACCACAATCACCATCACACACCACCGTCACCACCACACACCACCGTCACAAACACTCACCACCGTCACCACCACACACCACCGTCACCATCACACACCACCGTTACCACTACACACCACCGTCACCAACACTCACCACCGTCACCACCACACCCACCACCGTCACCACCACACACCACCGTCACCACCACACACCACCGTCACCATCACACAACACCGTCACCTTCACACACCACCGTCACCATCACACACCACGGTCACAACCACACACCACCGTCACCACCACACACCACCGTCACCTTCACACACCACCGTCACCACCACACACCACCGTCACCACCACACACCACGGTCACCACCACACATCACCGTCACCACCACACACCACGGTCACCACCACACACCACCGTCACCACCACACATCACCGTCACCACTACACACCACGGTCACCACCACCGTCACCACCACACACCACCGTCACCATCACACACCACCGTCACCATCACACACCACCGTCACCACCACACACCACCGTCACAAACACTCACCACCGTCACCACCACACACCACCGTCACCGTCACGCACCACCGTTACCACTACGCACCACCGTCACCAACACTCACCACCGTCACCACCACACCCACCACCGTCACCACCACACACCACCGTCACCACCACACACCACGGTCACCACCACACACCACCGTCACCACCACACATCACCGTCACCACCACACACCACGGTCACCACCACACACCACCGTCACCACCACACACCACCGTCACCATCACACACCACCGTCACCATCACACACCACCGTCACCACCACACACCACCGTCACAAACACTCACCACCGTCACCATCACACACCACCGTCACCATCACACACCCCCGTTACCACTACACACCACCGTCACTCACCACCGTCACCACCACACCCACCACCGTCACCACCACACACCACCGTCACCACCACACACCACCGTCACCATCACACACCACCGTCACCATCACACACCACCGTCA
>NW_027190371.1:0-41078 GCF_040958095.1 Procambarus clarkii | reverse complement strand
TACTCTTCAAATTCCTTCATCATCTCTATGACAAATATCCTCAAAGTTTTTAAAGACAAATCTCCTGCATGAGACCATGAATAAAGGGCTGCAATTTTCTCACCATTTATTTGTATTTCCTTTAAAGGAAAAATATTGGCTGGACAAAGTTTGGTCACATCTAAATGTTTTAAAGCTTTTCGAACTTCATGTAATGTATAATAATTTTCTATATTATATTCAGATTCTCCAACATTATGTTCCAAACATTTCTGCTTCTCTTTCTTATATTTATCAGGGGTGATAAAAAATGTGAGTAAGGATACTCAAATTTGCCTTTACAAACACATCTGCCCACATATTCTAAAATGATTATTTTCATGATTCTCTTTATTAAAGTCTTCATATTCTGAGGAGACTCTGGGTTATTATCTCTCATCATCATATACATTATGAACATGGGTTTAATTAGCGTTTCACACTTAAGAGATATTCCATCAAATTTTAAGATACTCTCTGTCATTAATGCTTGATTTATATTATTTTCACTTTCAAAATCTCCCAATATTTTTTCAGTTTCCATCGTTTCATGTATCCATTAACAACAGTAGCTTGAATACTATTAATTATTCTACAAACATACTTGGGTCGGCTTTTAATTGGATACTTCTCAAAGAGTTTTATCAACAAGACAGCTAATGATCCTAGATGAGCATTGTGATCCTTAATAATCGGATTCCTCAAAACTGCAAAAGTCATCATTTTAGCAAAAAGGTTAGTTTCCATCAGTGATCCCATAACATGAGCCTCCTCAGGTGTGAAAATTGGTATAATAGCATTAAAGCGAGTTTCTTGTTTACCATTAATAATTTCAATTTCATTGTATTTATGACCAACTTCCCCATATATGTTAACAAAATCCACAAGGGCTGTCACTCCAATTAAATCAAAGGGGGCTTCAACAATTTGAATAATATTATATGACCAAATATTTAAGACTGTACAGTTTAAGTTACGAAAAAGTACAGGAATGCCTGTTATGTTCCAAACAGTCGATAACTGGAATTTATTGACTGAATTTAACAGTGTTAGAAATTTTGGTTCTTGTAAATCACTGACTGTTGAAGTGAGAGAAATCCTACAACAATTTTCCGGTAAAACTTGTAATGCAAGAATATGGTGTTTTACTTTTTCAAATATTTTCACAAAATCATCTATATCCTTTTTAAAGTCATTGTCAGTATATCCTTTTAGTTGATAGGCCTTCTTTGAATAGTAGTGACTTGATACTGTTATTGAGTTCAAAACTACACCAGCTAATTCAATTTCTTTAAGATATTGTCCTTCCTCAATAAGTTTCTTTATTCCATTGATTTTTTCCCTGAGATTAGTTTCAATATTGGTGTAAACTCCCTTAAAACGCCCAGTAAAATTACCTCTTACATCTTTTATGTTCATAATCCTTAGAAATAATTCATCACAAATTTTCTTTTCTATGTTAATAATCTCTCTCTCAAAAAAAAATTCTCTTTGTCTTTGTTATAAATTTGAATTATTGTCCGATTCCATTGTGTAATCAGTTGATCCATTATTTTTACATTTAAATCTTGAAATTGTAAATGAAGAATATATTCAGTTTTGCTATTTGTAAACATGTATATTTTTTCACCATTATATTGTTTAAGATAAACATACTCATCAAGATAAAATTCACTTTCTAATGTTCCACCAGGCAATAAAGAGCCTTCTACAGATAAACGTATTTTTACAGAACTGCAATGACTACTTATATTCTTCATTACATCTTCCATATCATCCATTTCAAGTACTTGAAATAAATTTGGTATTGTATTTCCAGTATTAAGTTGTGCTTGTAAAAATAAACTCTGTTTAACTGGATATTCTTTTCCAATTCCTAACACAAAAAATTCACACTTTTTTCCAACAGGACATTTCATTTTTTCAAGTTGAGTTTCAGCCTTATCTCTTGATACACTATGGAAGCCATCAATAATAAAAAACACTTTAATATCTTTTGATTGACAACTTTCAATTTCCTCTTGAATTTTCTTTAATGCTCCGATTAAATCAGTAGAACTATTTCTAAAATCACTTTTTTGAATCTGTGGGCTACATCCCTTTTTCTCAATAACATCACTAAAGGTATACCTAACAGTTTCATTTCCACACTTCTCTAAAATAGGAGCCATATACTTATTCCATTGGTTCATTAATGCTGACCAATAAACACTCATTGAAGTTGAAGTATCAATCATCAGTATATTATATGATAATTGGGTAAAAAGGTCAGGGAGAGTAGAAGGTAAATGTAGAATAACATCCATCCTTCCTTCAGCCTGTAAAAAAAAAAATTCAATGTATTTTCATAAATATTATTAAAATTTTCGGCTACCTAACCTAAATTAACCCATAAAGACTACTAGGTACGACATATAATAATGAAAGAGAATGATAACTAATACTTACAATTTGTGAGGAAAGAAGATGATAAGCTTCAACCTTTACATTTATGGGAATAGATATTTCAATTCCATCCATTTTTCTGGTGAAAAAGTTGGTGGTAATGAGCTGAGAAGATAACTTAATGAATGGTATCATGCGTTATCATTGGTATCATACGCTTCAGTATGACAGTCAGAGCATCCTCAACTGATTGTCATTCAGGAGGTATCCCACATTATAAGTCAGAGCATCCTCAACTGATTGTCATTCAGGAGGTATCCTACATTATAGTCAGAGCATCCTCATGATCGTCCTTCAGAAGGTATGGCTCCACAAGCAATTCTCTTTCCCACCAATAGACGAAATGTTCTAACTTGTAAAGTTTAATACTTTTCCCTATTTCACTGTTAAACTCGAGGTAACGAGGGCTTATCTTGGCCCCAGCCTCTTTGTTCTCCATGTGAATTAGCACAAATGAACAGCCTAAGAGTTACATTCACTAATATATATACTGTCAGAATGATATGACGTCATTTCCTCTTAAAGGATCATTATGATATTATATTAAAAAGTAACATCTTTTACCACTCTTTTCCAGTACTGATTTAATATGACGTACACACAAGGTGCCTGGGAGTTACTACCATAGTGTTCGACTGTAGTCATATTTATTTTCCAAATCTGATCATTGTAGTAATAACCAGTGGCTGCATCCTCAATTTCCTCTTTAGAGAGATCTAAGTCATATGACATATGACATTCTACAAGACTAGGGTCAGCTTTTTGTAGTTCACTCAAGGTGGTACCCATGCCTTGGGCAGATGTGGCAGGAGGTAATAGTAGACTTTCCACTGTGTCCTCGGCCTCGTCATCGAGTCGGGCCATGAACGTATCCACAAGGTCAACTTGGTCACCAAGCAGCTTTAAGATTTTAGAGAGAGAGAGAGAGTGAATGAATTTCATCACATTCACCTATAATTGTTGGGATATAAGTAGAGGTAGTAGATATTGGAAAATTAGTTTACATATTATTTTGATTATGGGGTGCTTTTTTTTATTGTAATAAAAAATAATAAGCATAATGACTACATCACTGAAATATATATACCAAATTAATAATAATTCTTCAGAAAAGAATTTATTAAGGTTGACATTCAACCAAAATAATACTTATATTGATGATTTATATCCAGGTTTATCGGAATCATCTTGTAGGTTAGCTCTCAATCGATTAATTTATATAATGTACTCAATAACAAAAAATATAGATGAGGTTAGTATTAGTAATCATCAAGTTCAATTTTGGAGTGAGCACAATTCTGAAATTTTCATCCAACAAATATATTATATCGCTGGTTTAACTACTAAACCAGCCTCAAATTTAATTAGTTATCATACAATTAAATATGATCAAGAAATGTTTATTAAAATATTAAAACAAAAGGCGCCTCAATCTTACAAATTACTACAACGTTTTGATTCAAAATTAATTTACTTTTCTCTTCTTACAAATTTATGGCATACTCTTCTCATGCAAAAAACACAAGACATTAATATAATAAAGAACAGTATTATACATCATCTTATAAATAATTGTTTTTATAATGAGGACCAACCAATAATTGAATCTGGAATACTTTTTTTTTTTTTTTTTTTTTTTTGAGATATATACAAGAGTTGTTACATTCTTGTACAGCCACTAGTACGCGTAGCGTTTCGGGCAAGTCCTTAATCCTATGGTCCCTGGAATACGATCCCCTGCCGCGAAGAATCGTTTTTTCATCCAAGTACACATTTTACTGTTGCGTTAAACAGAGGCTACAGTTAAGGAATTGCGCCCAGTAAATCCTCCCCGGCCAGGATACGAACCCATGACATAGCGCTCGCGGAACGCCAGGCGAGTGTCTTACCACTACACCACGGAGACTGCTTATTATACTTGACATATACACACCTTTTTACAGTCCTATGCATATCAGTAAATTAATTAACAGAGTCATTGAACCTTACCATAAAAATACAAATAATATACATATTATAGAAACTAAAGATCTTACTCATTTACATTATGAACTTGTGATATCTTTACATAAAAAAACAGATATTGCATCTAATAAAATAACGGCAATGGTAGCTTACTTACCTAATAAATATAAAAATAATCATAACCTAATAAGATCTTTTCCCTATAAATTAATCAGAGATAATCCTTCAGATATATTAAAGAATATTTTAACTAATTATAAATATTTCTATACAAAAAATAGAGAAATAATGTTGGCGAAAAACTATAAAATTTTGAACAAAAAAAGTAGAAGTAGAAGTAGAAGTAAAAGTAGAAGTAAAAGTAGAAGTAAAAGTAAAAGTAGTAGAAGTAAAAGTAAAAGTAGTAAAAATAAAAGTAGAAGTAGAAGTAGAATTAAAAGTAAAAGAAGTAAAAGTAGAAGTAGAAGTACAAGTGGAAGTAGAAGTAAAAATATAAATAGAAATAAAAGTAGAAGAAAAAAAAGTAGTATAACAGGCAATAAAAATCGTGGAAATATAAATATGAAAAAAATACGTCAAAATAGTACTAGTACTAGTACTAGTACTAGTACTAGTAGTAGTAGTAGTGGTAGTAGCAGTAGGAATAATAGTCCCCAAAATTCGAGTTTAAGGTCAAATCAACCTAAAAAGAACAAAAGAGATCAAATTTTAAATAATAGAGTGAGTAAAACAAACCAAAGCAGAAGCCCTCTAAAAAGTATTTATTTTATACCCAAAAATAAAAAAAATACTAAAAAGGATTGAAAAGTATATTAAAAAGTAGAAGATGGGATAACAACATTAATTATTTAGAATACAAAAATTAAATATTTTCGTATAATTTTCCATACCACTTATAATAAATAATAATTTGGAATACAAAACATATATATAATAAAATAGATCTTTTTGGAATTTAAATAATTTTAAAATAATATGTTTCATAACTATAAGATGATGATAAGATTTTTCAGTCATAATTATAGAAGTATTTTTATTTTTATTTTGAATATGTGAAAATACTTCTTCATCACTCGATGCAAGTTGAACAGGAATCCTATTATGTTTAATTAGATACATAAGAATTCTAAATTGATTATGTTCATAAATATTACTTGTTATAATTTGTATTTTTTTTGTATATTCAATCATGTTTTCCAGTTCAATAGTAATATTATAACATAATATTCTAGTTTGATCAAATAAGTAATAAGTTAACTTTAATTGGTACATTTTTAACTCTTCTAATTTATTGAGATATCCTTTATAATCATAAGAGTTATGTTCAACATTCATATTTTTTATTATTATAAAATTATATATTATTATTAAAAAAATATATATATAAAAATAAACAAATTACCAAAATGCAAATATTTGTAAAAACTTTATCTGGAAAATCAATAACAGTAGATGTGGAGTCTAATGAATCTATTCAAAGTGTAAAAAACAAAATTCAAGATAAAGAAGGTATACCACCAGATCAACAGAGGTTGATATTTTCCGGGAAACAGTTAGATGATCAACACACTATAAGTGATTATAATATTCAAAAGGATTCAACCCTCCACTTGGTATTAAGATTACGAGGAGGAGGATAATCAATCATTAAAATTCCCTTTTATATTTTTATTTTAAAAGGGCCACATACATGGCTTTCAATTTTTCCTCATAATATTTGAAAATGACATGCCGCCTAATTTTGTAAGTTAAGGAAACCAAACCAGATTCTGGAGTCCACGGAAATTGACAGAGATATACTGCTGAAGGTAAATGACAAATTCCATATTTCCTACCATAAGCCCTAATCTCATTTAAAATGGTTTTAATTATACAGGAATGTCGACAAAGTACCCTTACATCTGACGAATGAATATTTAAATGGGTACTCATCTTTATAATCATAGGAGGCGATGGCACAACTAAAGCTAAGATTATATTAGAATTTGGATAAACATAAACACATACATTATCAATTAGAGGGTGAGTCTTTAGGAGAGATTCGATCTCACCTAAACTTACATATTCGCCATTCTTTAATCTCTGGAAATTTATTTTACGATCAATTATGCGTAACATTCCTGATTCACAATTAATCTCCCCAATATCACCAGTTTTAAAACTCCAAATACCTCTTTTGGATAAGAAAAAATCTCCACCATCATCTCCTTTTCCAGTAATCCTTGAATATTCTCGGGCCACCATAGGACCACTCACTACAACTTCCCCTCTAGGATGCGGCTTATCTGTCGTTTTAAAATCTCCTTCAATCCAATCAATTAATGATAGTTTTACTCTATAATTAGGATCACCACAATGTAATACATCATCACTTTTGTTGCTGCTAGTAATACAAGCCGTAGTTTCTGTGGTACCATACCCTATTATTACTGAACAATTGAATAGCGTTCGAAGCTTTTGGTATGACTCTTTTGAAATTAAATCACCTCCAATGATAACTGTCATCAATCGATTACCAAAAAACTGCTCACATATTTTCCGTAAAATATATTTATCCCAAACATGAGTAATCCATTTCAGTTTATTTTTTTTTTCAAAGGCTATATGATCCCAAATTGAATAATTATTTTTTGTAATTCCATTCATTATATATTTTAACATAGAGGATACAAAAAGAACACAAGTAGGTTGAGCTTCAATAAAATCCCCATGACATCCTTCCAAGATCTGCGGACTTTTGTTAGTTAATGTAGAGGGTGAGGAATAGGCAATTGTAATATTCATAGCAATACAAGATAATTCAATTATTAATTCTGTGACATGAGCCAATGGAAGATATGCTAAGTATAAGTTCCCCAATTGTCGATAATCAGCACGAATACAAAATGCTGATACCGCAGAGAAAATATTACCATGAGTTAACTTCACTCCTTTAGGTTCGTCAATAGTACCACAGGTATACATGATAAATGCCACATCACTCTCATCAATATATTTAATATTATCCTTACATATATCCTCATTTTCTTGGCCGGCAAATATTAAACTATAATATGAAATTATGTTAAAATTGTCACTCGTTTTATATGGTGAAACTGTTGGTCCTATTTTATTGATATGATCATCTAAGATAATGACATAATCTATTTGAGGACAAGTAGGTAAAATTTCCTTCTGGAGTTTAGCTAATAATGGTCCACAAGAGGTAATAATAATTCGAATTTCTGTTTCCAAAAGAGAATTGATAATTGTTTTAGGGGGTAAGTTTGTTGGAAGACTGACGACAATTACCCGTTGTCTAAGGCATCCAAGAGCTGCAATAAGCCATTCTTTCTGGGTTTCAGAATATATGGCAATCGATTGTTGTTGATTTACCCTATTATCATTATTATTATTATTAAAGTTAAAATAATAGTTTAAACCCAAGCCGAATTTAATTACCAATTCATTGACCTCTTGATAAGACTGGTATATATATTTTCCTAGATTAAATTTTTCTATACATTTGTTTCCACCAAATCCTTGTCTTTTTTCTAAAAGCAGTCGAGTACCTAGACAATCATCTAAACCATAATTGGCAGCAGCAAATTGTAGAATAGAGGGGGCTGTAATTGCTTGAGACTTTATTAAATTATTAACTAGAAAAAATCCATCATATCTTCCTCCCTTTTTGAAGCTCATATTTAGAAAAAAAATAGTCTTGGTTTCTTATTATATTTATATATATATATAAAAAATACAGATTAAGCACTTTGAGATTTGGAGAAACGATAATTTATATCATTACATTATTATTAGCTGTTTTACACTAATCAAGTGTGGACCACTCACTGAAGGTCCCAACACAATCCTGACTTCTCATCCTTTCCCTCCTTATCCTCGTCCTCTTTTCCTTCTTATTACTAATCACTTTCCACATTGATATTAAATTTAATTCTATCAAATGGAACTAGGTCATTAATATTTTTAGCTAACAGCTTACATTCCACCTCATTATGGCCATCCTGAAGCTCATGATACCCAAATTTTTGGTTGGTGTCGAGAGACGACTCTGTATGATGGTGTATTCCAGACGTCTGTTAAGATCGATGTTGAAGGATATGTTGTTGGCTGAAGTAATAAACAGAGAAAATAAATTTCCCCATAATCCTTACAAATGTTGGATTCTCTACTGTCTGCTCCCATCTGTTGACATCATAGTATTTTGGGGTTACCAGGAGTAGGGGGAGAGGTTCAACAATCTCATCTCATCCTGATATTTGGCATAGGTACATGACTACTTTCCTTCATTTTGTTCTATTATTTAGATTTTTTGTATCATAACTTTTATAGAAATTTGAATTGGATTCAAGTTTATTAAAAATAATATGATAATTTTACCATCATTAAAAAACAAAAAAGAGAGGAGGATAATTGATATTTTTGAAGGAAGGAAAGAAGAGAACGAACTGTAGTAGTATATAATGGTCTATTGGGATTATATGAAAATGGTGGTTCCTTCTCCAGTTTCTCCTTTTTTTCCCTCCACCTCTTCTACCATATCCATATCTTCAGACCCCTCTACCTTAATGTTCAATTTTATATTTTTAAATATAATGTTCCTTGTCTCAATTTTAAATTCCACTTCATTGTTACCTTCTTGAAGTTCAAGTTTCATTACCACAAATGGCGGTAATGAATCTTCTTCCATTGGGAAATCATATTTTGAAAATCCCTGTATAAATAAATCTTGACTGGCTGCATGGGTACATGATATCCAGAGTCTATTCATGTAAATTGGTTTGGATTCATTTTGTGATCTTACTCTTATTGATTCTATATGATTATTTAACTGGACATCTCGTATTTCACTGAAATCAGTAACGTCAACACTATCTGAAATATTCCATGGAAATATTAAAACAATTGGGTTTTTGGAATAATATCCTTTATCATATACACAATTTTGCAATATTTTATTTATGTGAAAAGATTCACTATTATGCCAATATTTGTGAGCATTATTATAATTAATAAGAAAGGTATTAAAAGGTTTTACTATGGTATTTTCAATTTCAAATTTATTCTTAAGATTATATGATAATGGTAATGTAGGAACAATGAAAAAACCTGTTTTTATTCTTATATCTTCCTCAATAAAAGGGAAGAATAGTGATTCTAAAATTGATTTCCTGTTGTATTGTTTCCCTGTTTGAGTCATAGAGAATTGTACCAGTTCCTGAGGCACAGAATTTTCTATTTGACTAATTGAAGAAGATTGTAATAGGCCTTGAAGAATTTCTTTGCCTCCTCCTTCACTTCCTCTTCCATCTGCATCTGCATCTGTTCCTTTGCCACCACCTCCTCCTCCTCCTTCACTTCCTCTTCCATCTGCATCTGTTCCTTCACCTCCTCCTCCTCCTCCTTCACTTCCTCTTCCATCTGCATCTGCATCTGTTCCTTTGCCGCCACCTCCTCCTCCTCTTCCTTCACTTCCTCTACCACCTGCATCTGTTCCTTTGCCGCCACCTCCTCCTCCTCCTCCTCCTCCCCCTTCACTTCCTCTTCCATCTGCATCTGCATCTGTTCCTTTGCCACCACCTCCTCCTCCTCCTCCTCCTCCTCCTCCTCCTCCTCCTTCACTTCCTCTTCCATCTGCATCTGTTCCTTTGTCGCCACCTCCTCCTCCTCCTTCACTTCCTCTTCCACCTGCATCTGTTCCTTTGTCGCCACCTCCTCCTCTTCCTTCACTTCCTCTTCCACCTGCATCTGTTCCTTTGTCGCCTCCTCCTCCTCCTTCACTTCCTCTTCCATCTGCATCTGCATCTGTTCCTTTGCCACCACCTCCTCCTCCTCCTTCACTTCCTCTTCCATCTGCATCTGCATCTGTTCCTTTGCCACCACCTCCTCCTCCTCCTTCACTTCCTCTTCCATCTGCATCTGTTCCTTCACCTCCTCCTCCTTCACTTCCTCTTCCACCTGCATCTGTTCCTTTGTCGCCACCTCCTCCTCCTTCACTTCCTCTTCCATCTGTATCTGTTCCTTCACCTCCTCCTCCTTCACTTCCTCTACCACCTGCATCTGTTCTTTCACCTCCTCCTCCTCCTCCTCTTCCTTCACTTCCTCTACCACCTGCATCTGTTCTTTCACCTCCTCCTTCACTGCCACTTACACTTCCACCTGCTGTATCTATTCCTTTGTCTCTTCCTCTTTCTCCTCTTTTACATAAATAAATAATTATTATAACTGTTATAAAGAATAATATTATTATTAAAAATACAGTCATTGCTTATTGTTTTTTATTTAGGATAATTCAAAACAAAAAATTTTTTTTTTTCAAAATACTCCACCTCATATCTAAATTAACTAAATAAAATTGTTCTGCGCAGCTGAGTTGACCGCACATTGGATCGAAATCCTGGGTGCCCGCGAGAAACATTAGGTAGAGTTTCTTTCACCCTGATGCCCCTGATTCCTAGTAGTAATTAGGTACCTAGGAGTTAATCAGCTGTCACTGGCGGCTTGGTCTAACTAGGATCCGGTCACGGGAACACTAAATAACCCAAAATCATCTCAATATAACCTCAAGATATTCCCGTTACCAGGGTCATGTACAAATTATCATTAAAACATTAATATTTTTTTTAGAGAAATACAAAAAATGGAAAAGCAGCAGCAACAGCAGTGTCTTTTCAATTATAAACTGTTTTTTGATAATAAAAGGAACGCAAAATTTCCAGCCATTTTATGTTTACCAACATTTATATTATATTCGTTTTCAATAATCTTAGATTATTACATTCAAGCTCTAAACTCTTCTTATAAAACCAACTCATCAACTATTCAGTCCGACAATAATATCTTAATTTCATCCTTTTTATATACACTTCAAACAGTCGTCAATATGGTGGTTTATGTAGATGATGAAGATGGTGATGATGACAGAGATAATAATGGTATCCAACTAAAAAGTCCCAAGGAACTTCATAATATTTTCTTATTCGAGGCCCAGTCTATTATTAACAGTAAAATTAAGAATAATAATAAATATAAAATTAAGCCTTCATTCTTTGCTTTAGAAACCTATATAATAAATAATATCAGTCGCTTAAAATATTTACAACAACTTTTTCAGACAAACTTTCGCATTAATGGAGTTTCAAATTTGGTAGATCTTCTGAATAAACTAGAAGCTGATGGGGCAGTACCTCTTGTTGAAGGCGAATTATCTTTCATTTCAACAGCCACATCTAAATTTCCACCCGGTTCATTGCATTATACGACAGCTACCACAAAAACATATCCTTTGCCTCAGCGTATGGGTACAAAATTTTGGGGCCCATTTTATTGGCGAATATTCCACACACTGGCCAAATATAGCCAGAAAGATGATCGGTTTAGAAAAGATTCCAACATAGCATATGTTATAAATAGCTATCCTAGCCTGTTGCCCATTATTGTTCCATGTCCACAATGTCGACAACATTATTACATTAATATTCGTCCCAGTAAGCTGTCTGATAATTTATGTCAGTTGGAAAATTCAACTCCCAGCGATATATATTCTCATATTCATAACAGTGTTACAGAGAATTTAATTCCCCTAAAATAATTGATACAATAGATCTTAGGTCAGCATTCATTAGGAGTATTTTGTCTAAACAAGATGTGGTTGATGTCTCTGTTCTAACATACATTACATTAGTGTTAGCTTTTGTATAAAAAGATACAAAGGAAGAGGATTCTGAGGAGTCTTTTTTGCTGCTACTGTTGTCAGTAACCACAATAAATATATATGTTTTTTGAAGACTGGGCCGTTTAATTTCATTTTCAAATTGTTCGACTAGCCGCCTGATATTTAGAGGTGAACTATTATAATGAGGTACATTTAGTAACTCTTCGTCTTCATTGTATCCATTTGCATTACCACGTGTCACATAAATAACAAGAAAGGAATTGGTACATATTGGTAGTTTGGGTGGAAGTATCTCTAACATCTCTAATAGATCATCATAAGTGCCATTATTCTCATTACTTTTTGATGGTAAATAGAGAAGCTGATAATTAAGACTTTTTAAAATAGTTTCAATATTCTTCATTATTGTCAGTTTTCTATGTTTAAATATACTATCAACAACAACACCAGCATAACAACCATCTGGAGGAGGTTGATATAGTGATGTAATCTGTCCTATGTCTATTTTGTTCTTCAACATGTTGAACTAAATTATAGTGAATGAAATGGTAAGCTATATATATATATATTAGGAAAAAAAAAATAAGTTATATATTTTTGTTTATTATATTATGGTGGTTATAGTTATAAATTTATAATTCATATAGTTTATACAATTTTTTTAATATTCTATTTTAAGTTTCTAAGGGAATTATGATGGTGATCAAAATGGAACAATGATATGAGATATATAGTACTTCTTTTTCTTCTTTTCCATCATCATCTGTTCTATTACCACATTTTTTTTTTGGGGGGGGGGGTTGGATAAAGTTGGAGTTGGTGGTGGTTGTTGTGGTGGTGGTGGTGGTGGCAGTAAATTTAAGTACCTAAGGAAATGATGGTGATGGTGAAGATGGAGGGGTGTTAAAAACAACTTTTTCTGAGGAACATAATGGATCTTGGATAAGGTTAGCGTCTGTTTTTGTTGTGGATGTTGATGGAGATGGAGATATAAATGCTTGCGATGATTCTTCTACTGATAACTCTGAAGCCGAAATTTCTTTTCCTTTTCCTTCATCAGGTTCCATTACCACAACTTCGGGAATGGGTATATTTGGAATTGATGGTGGCAATGTTTTTTTATAAAACTTAATCAAAATACTTTCGCATTTGTCCATTTTTTTATCTTCATGCCCTGCAATGATGCGGTATTTACTTTCTTCTCTTTGACTTTCTTTAAATACATGAAAAGTTTCATCCACTTTTTGGATAATTTCTTCCTTGGTTTTCAGTTTCCTATTACCTGAATTGTATGTAATTAAATATTTTTCGTCTTCCTGTTCTTCATTAATAATCATTAAATTACGATATAGAGCATTAGGAGATTGTGATTTCCTTTTGCGTGATTGTTTCTTGTTAGTTAATTCAACCACTTCAGGTTGATTAGCAATTGTTGCCATGTCCATAACTGATTCTGAAGTTTTAGTTTGAGTGGGATTCTTCCTAACCATTGTAAGGTTTGGGAGTCAGAGAATAAATAATATCAGAAGGAAGGGTACTGTACTTTATATAGGAACGCGATGTAATATTTTTTTCATAAATACTAACACTCTTTCACTATAATGACCTCTTACAAATGGTTAATGCCTATTAGGGGATATAAAAATACATCATTAAATATCGAAAAAGCTTTCATGGGTAAAACAATTTCCCAATTGGGACAAAAACAACAATCATATTATATAATAAAACCATTAAATATTTCATTAGAAACTTATGATGACATTGTATTAAATATTTGCAACATTAAATCTAAATCTACTAATTTTGAAAGCAACATGAAAGGAAAACAAAATATTGGAAATGAAAATATATCGTATAAGTATATACGAATATCTAAATTAACAAACCAACTGGTTAAGACAGATCTAAAATATTTCATAGCATTTAGTCAGTCAATCTGTCCTAGTTGTTACTTTGTAAATTGTGTAATTTGTATTGAACGAAATAAATTTAAACGTTACATGAGTAATTATAAAGTTTTAACTAGAAACTTAAATGATAGTTATCCTCGTTTTATAAAGTGCTCTCAATGTCATTTAATTTTCAAACCCCATGAAAAATTATTATCAAGTGTATTCCCAAATGCAAATTCAGTCCAGGGTCTTTCTAATGCTATTTTTCGTTATCTTAAAGTGAGAAACCGTATTTTTCGTCCAACAACAGGTGGATGGCAATGTAAAGCATGCCAAACAAAATATGAACATTCATATGCTGAATTTAGAATTTACCTTAATCATATTTGGCAAGGAAATAGCTCATCAAAAGCAGATAATAATAACACTCATGATAAATTCCTCTTTAGAAACCCAAGAATATTATTTGAGCGACTTACAACCCAATCACAATTTGAATTAAGAAATGATCCTAATGAACTTAATTATAGTGTGCATATAAAGTTATCGAATGGAATTCACCGGTTAATTCCACCTTTAGCCTTCCTTATGAATCATCAACGATCATTGCCGTTTTACAAAAAACTTATTTCAGATCCTAGTGTAAATATGAGTAAAGTTAAAACGAGTTATGGATCAGTGTTGAGTCGAATGAAAAGTGGTAAAATTTCTTCTATACGTCAACATGGACACAATAAACGATACATTGGTTCAGCCCGCGTCATTATTACCCCCTGTAATGAACTTGAACCAGATGAATGTATTCTTCCTATTAGTGTATGGAGACGACTAGATTGTCCACGTTATGTTCTTGCCCACCGTTATCCTACACTTGATGATAGAAATTTTACCTTACATCGGGTGAAAGCTTTTTGGATCTATCCAGTCATGGCTATCCCCACTAGCATTGTGCATGGTAATCATGCCGACTTCGATGGTGATGCCATGCAAGTTATTCCAGTAAGTCATAATGTGGCTTCTGAAGCTGAAGCCGTTATTCTTTTCCATCCTCGTACAAATTTTGTCTTACCAGGTAGTCTACGTTTAGCTTTTGATCATGATGAAATTTTAATGTTATATTACCTATATGGTCTTAATAGAAATGAAATTCATGGAGCTCTGTATCGTTTAGCTATAACTGAATCTTCCTCGAGAGCATATGATATATTCATTCATCTTAGAAAGATTTGTCATAAAATAACTAAAACTCAAAAAGTTTTTTCGATATCTTATAATGATTTACTACAGTTTATTCGTCAACCTACACCATCCTATGTTGATTTTGTTGAAAAAATATTTCCTAGTGTAAGTAATAATAATACTATAAAATGTATGATTCAGTCTGAATCATCTCGTTTTTCAATCGATCATTTATGGCAGATTGTCGGCAAAATAAATGAACGAGCTCATCAAAGTTTTCTTGAAGGAATGAACCGTCAAAGCTTTATTAAAATGGCCCAACTGTCACGTGATGCATCTAATAAAGACATAGCTCTATATGGATATGCTTATATAAAACTATTGTATTGTACTTGTTTACTTATTTGTGGTTATGACGGTAGAATTTATACACCACGTGGAATTCTCGCTGCTGACTGTCTGGAAGATATTTTATAATTTAGTTTAATTTTAGTGGAAGAAAAGAAAAGAAAAGAAGAACGAGAGAGAGAGAGTGAATGAGAGAGAGAGAGTGAATGAGAGAGAGAGAGAGAGTGAATGAGAGAGAGAGAGAGAGTGAATGAGAAAGAGAGAGAGAGAGAGAGAAAGAGAGAGTGAATGAGAGAGAGAGAGAGAGTGAATGAGAGAGTGAATGAAATTATTTAGGATGTGGTGCTAGTTTATAAATTTACTTCATACACAGTTTAAACTGTAGATATGATAAATAAAACCCAGTAGGCTCAGAAATCTATATTGGTTGATTAAATGGGTAAAAGGGAAAGGAGTCAACTCCCAAACTAATGAAAAACATTTGCGTTCTCACTAGCAACAACGAACAATGAGACATAATGTCATATAAATTAAGACCCCCCCCCCCCACCACTTCTCTCCACCGGGAGAGTAGCACCCTGAGCCCTCCGTCAGACCTTCAGTTTGTGGCTCCAGTGTGCCTCATCCACATCGTGCTCAACCTGCTCCCAGCCACACACACCCACCGCTCCACAACACATTCAGTATCCATCTATCTTTTGACCAATCAATAAGCAACATACTGGTCGTCCTACTTCTGGAGGATTCACAGTAAGATTAAAGTTGTATTATTATTATTATTATTATTATTATTATTATTATTATTATTATTATTATCCTTTTGTCATATATTTGATTATTAAAGGTTTAAAACACTTTAGTGCACAAAAAAGTGAATGTCACCAAAGCATTTGCTATCCCACCACGAAGTAAATAAAGACGAAGATGACTCGCCGTAACACCCAAAATGTTCATACTCTTTCGTTTGTTACCAACCTCACAGTCATCCTACAGCGCTTATTTTGATATGACGGAACTCACAATAAAATTCCCCACCCAGACATATGCCTATCAATGTCTAATTAATGTTCCACACGAGTGTAGGAACTGGGCGAAGCGTTAGCCGTGATTTCAGCAGCGACAACACTGTTGTCGCTGCTGCTTTCTCAAAACCCAGCTTTCTCAAAACCCAAATGTCGAGTACACAATGTGTCAACTTTGTGAAAGAGAAAACATGCACTCTCTTGAACATTATATTGTAGAATGTCCCATACTGACTGACTTTCGCCCTCCTGGGCTAAGGTATGCTGAACTCTGTAGTTACTATATGAGTACTGGAACACTTGATGATATATTGGACTTGTATCCAAAATTGACCATGTAATGTATCAATCATACAATGTATGTATGTGATGTAACTATATAACCTGAGCTTGTAAAAGCACCTTCATCACCTTCAGTGATTAAGTGCTTAATTGCACACTAGTTTCTTTATCAGCTACCTCACCCTGTCAGGGTAAATGAGACAAATGTATGTGAATGCATGTATGTGTGTATATATGTATGTGTATGTGTGTGTGTGTATGTATATGTATGGGTATAAAGCAAATATGGAAGCTGATCAGAATTACATTTCACCTTTGTGAATGTACATTAATGACACTATGTAAAAGACACATCTAATACTTTATGTAGGGCATACGTAAATCTGTGTATCTTTGTATTTACGTATGTAGGTTAGCTTAGCATTTCAAAAGCACCGAATCACCTTCTGTGGTTGAGTGTTCAATAAACCCTTGAACTGTATGTTTAACACTTCTCTAACCCTGTCCATGGAGGACAGAAGAAAATGTATATATGCTGGTTAGCATTGTAAATGTGTGGCCACGTCTGTGGTAGAAAATAATAAAAAAAAAAAAAAAAAAAAAAAAAAAAAAACACTGTTGTGATTGTACCCATGAGCATAATTTTTTTTTTTAATTTGCTCATGTTTTTCAAGTTAACCGTTTTTTTTTTTTGGTTTGTATAGTGTTCGGAATAAAATTCTCTACATAGACATATGGATATAAATGTAGAATCATGATCGCGGCCAACACAAGAGTGTGTGGAGTGCGCGATTACCCACGTTGTGTCACCAATTCAATAGTCTCTCCTTCAAATTACAATACATTACCGTTTTCTCAAATAGGCACTATAGTGCCTATTAGAGAAAACAAGAAATTTAATGGCAAACATATTCATACAAACCCCAAGTCGATGGAGTAGTATATACCCACTATAACACAGTCCGTAAATGTAAGTCGTGATCCGACAAGCACTTAAATAAATATTCCCGTAAATCCAAATGAAGTTCTCAGAAAAGTGTTAATTAATTAAATTTAATTTTCAAATTATTGAACTGTCCTTTTTTTTTTTTTTTTTTTGCCTCATTTTTCTCTGAAATTATATACTTTCATTATGAAATAGTCAATTTTTCTAATAAATTATGGTAATTTCCTTTTTTTTTTTTTTTTTACAGTTAAAGATGGTGTGGTGTTCATTATGCAGAAATTAAATAACTCTTAACTGTCCCATTTGGCATTAATAATGGATTTGCAGAAGAAGAAGAAAAAAACAAAAACAAAAAAAAAAAGTTGAAAAAGAAAGATCATGATAAGCAAACAACTGCTAATATTGATCTAGAAATTTTATTTATAGAAAACGATAAAGAATTAGATTATAAAGAATTAGATGTTTTTTACCAAATAACACTCTGTTCAAATACATTTTTAATCCATATTATTTTTCCCAATCTCTCTCCCGAGAAAAATAAATGGGTTAAGGATTATTTAATGACTGACAATAAATCAATATCATTCATTAGAATAACAGATATAATTCATCAACATGCAAAGTCATTAAATAGTGACAACCTAAAAATGTTGACTGTACTATTTGAAAGTGTTATCATCAAGTCAAGTAATGATGAAATTGATTAAACAAATGTAAAATGTTTCACTATATAAAAAACTAATTGTGTTATATTTATATGGCAGATGAATATTATAGTATTATAATACAAGAACAAAAAAAAATAAAAAAATATATAACAGTATATTTATCCTTCTTCTACCTTTCTCTTCTTGTAAACTTAAATATGAAACCCAAACTAGTTGAATTATCCATGCTAGATTATGTGTGGATATATTCATGGAATGTTGAAGAACAAGAATTTTATGGGATTCCAGTGCCTCAAAGTCAAATTCAAGATAGTGGTTTAAATCGTGAAAATATAGTACCACAAGACCCTATACGAGTAATTTTTGATGCATCAAATTTTGATCACTTAGTTTTAGTTACACAACAACGTGAACTATTTGATCGTTCTATGATATTTTTGTATAATTGTGGGCTGATAGATTATTATACTCTTGAAGCTGAACATAGTCAGAGTGGTCATTTGATTATGGGCGAAGCCTCATTGGAAGATTTGCAATTGGAAAAATATCGAGGTTACGCCGCTCGCGTTTTTTGTAAAGGTTATCGTAGGTGTATGGATCTCTTTAACTTTCTAAAATATAACTATCATCCATTTGGTATTAATGCTATGGGTAAATATTTTAATTCATACCAATGTTATTTTGACTGTGAACGACGACACAATCCAAAATTTCAATCTAGGGGTTTATTTAAAGTACATGACAATCAACTTGTTTTTGTGAGTGGGGATATCGACAACTTTTTTCCACCATATCGGATCCTCTCATTTGATATAGAAACTAGTCGGCATGATTTAACTGGTGCCATTCCTCTAGGGGATAGTTCAAATGATAGGTTAGTTGCTACTTCTTTTCAGACAGCAACTGTAATGAATGCCCAATATCCAACTGAATTAAGTGACATAAATACCCTTTTGGTTGTATATTATCCAAATTCTCAAAACAAAAATAGAGAATTTTCCATGATAACTAAACAAGGAATTTCGATCCATGTTGAGATCTTTTCTACAGAAAAACAGACTCTTTCTCGATCTTTGGAGTTACTAAGCAAACCTCAACATATTTTTGCTACTGGTTATAACACTGATGGATACGACCATCCATTCCTCTTCAAACGAGCACTATTTCATGGTCTTTTACCTGGACATTTATTTTTCCACACTTACACTTTAAGGTCATATTGTGATATGAGAACCGTACCCCATATGACTCCACCTTGGATTTTAGATGTAGATGTTATGATTTGCCGTAAAAAAATTTTTCCAGTTGGTAAGTTTCTTGAACCACCTTCTGATAGTTTAGATGCTTGTGCAGAAGCTATACTGGGCCGCAATAAAGTAGATTTTAATATTGTAGCTATAAATAAAATGTATAAAAATTTAGAGGACAATGGAGAGGAACCGGATAGTTTTTTTTTTGAAAATTTTCTAGATTATTGTACTGTAGATGTGGATCTGGTCACTCAATTGAATGGGCACCTTAATACTATTAGAATTACAATGGGTTTATCTCGTATGGGCGACCTTGACCCATACCATTGTCTTGGTGCCAGTTCTACAGCTATTGTGAGACGTTACCTTATAAATTTACTTAATTCAATTTATATGGCTCCTATTGACGAACATCTCATTAATAAAGTAAACTGTTATTCACAATCTCAATGGGAAATAGGTCGTATTCTTCCACAAAATCGATACGCTAGACATTCCATCGAACAAAAGGATCATTTGGATACAGGTAGAAAAAACACTTACAAAGGCGCTGAAGTTCTGGAACCGAAAATTGGAGTACATTTAGCTTCTAATACTCATTCAATATTTGTTTTTGATTTTTGTTCATTATATCCTAGTTTAATTATTGACTATAATTTAAATCGAGGGTTCGTGACTCGAATTTCACGTTGTCAACTCCCAGAAGTTGATGAAAATTTATTTCATATACTTATTATGGATGAAGATCCTTATTTTGCTTATGTTAGTGTTAAAGTCCAAGAAGGAAAACCATACACTCAATCACCATTACGTCAGATATGTGAAAAATTAGTAAATGAACGAGGTATTATGAAAAAATTAGGAATGACCACTCAAGCTAACGCTCTTAAGATTATGGTAAATTCTATTTATGGGGCAATGGCAGCCATTAAACTACTCGCAGATGAACTGGTCCCATGCATGGTTACTGGTTATGGTCGGTATCATCTTAATAGGGCTCAACATTTTTATACTAAAGATGAAAATGGAATTGGAGCGACAGTTTTATATGGCGACACTGATTCATTATTTCTGAAGGTATCTCGTTCAGCAGGAACTGGAGATGAATTGGCTAATCGTTATAATACTAATCTCAGACAAGATATACCTTCTACATGTTATCTCAAACTAGCTTTCGAAAATGCATTTGGTGTTCTAGTGCTAATAAAAAAAAAACATTATATGGCTATACAAGAAAGACAAGTTGGCAATAAATGTAAAATCAGTGGTTATAAAAAACGTATCAACCTTAGTAATCATCGTGACTTAACAAATTTTTTGCAACATGTTCTTATGATTTTACGGGACAATGACCCAGCTCACATTTTTAAGAATATTAGAAATGAAGTAACACAATGGTTTAATCAAATAATAAATCAAAATGATGATGAGATCAACCACCAGCGGTTTTTGAGTACCATTAAAATCCGACCTCTTCATATGTATAAATCAACTAGTTGCATTCATTATTGCTTGGGAACTAAAATTGAGCAACTTCATCCAGGTACAATAACAGCAGAAGGTGGTACTCATATTTCATACTATACAATGGTACCATTAGTACCAAGGGCTTTAACTTTACCCAAGAGTGTGTGTCTATGTCCAGCTATTACATATAGACCCCAAATACAAATAATTAATCGTTTAATGGGATTAATTTCTGATATAGGCCAAACTGTTAATGCTCTTATTCAGACTGCTGATTCAGAAAATGCGTCTCAATATAGTATAGAAAACTTAAGCTTGGATTATCAAAAAAATGAAAGATATCAGCTGTATGAAAAACATGTTGCACATGGTTATAGAGTTTGTAATCTGAGTGCCTGTGAGCTTTTGTTAAATATTCCTTGCATTGAAATAACTTCAATATGGCCCTCATTTCATTACGAGTGTTTAGAAAATTCAAAATTTTATATGTCATCTTTGACTAGAAAACATAAATGGTGGTATAGTACTACTACTACTACTACTACTACTACTACTACTACTACTACTACTAATAATAATAATAATAATAATAATAATAATAATAATAATAATAATAATAATAATAGGAATAAGAAAAAAAAATCTGAATGTAATTTTATTTTTCGTACAACTTTTCATTATGATAAGACCAAAAGAAAAATGTGGGTGACCCTAGATTCTGATGCTCAATGTCGAAAATTTAGCAATTTAAAAAATATATCACATTTTCTTTCTGGTAAAGTAAGCAAACTGACACATTTGGTACCAACGATCTCAATGGTGAATAGTAGCAATATTAATAATACAGACATTTTATTCACATTAAATTCTGACTGTTTCGAAGAGATGTTAGCCTTTTTTATTTTTGTTTATAGTTTGGAGTGTGATATGTATGATATAATTATGGAAAATAAACAAAATAAGATAGATAATGATGATGATCGGTGGTTAATTATATTACCATTTGTCGCCATAAGGCGAGACACATTGGCAGAAAATTCATATTATACATTTTATTAAAAGTTATATATATATATATATATATATATATATATATATATATATATATATATATATATATATATATATATATATATATATATATATATATATATATATATATATATATATATATATATATATATATATATAGGGGGGTACCACCACTGGTGTAATTATAGGGACCCACAGCCTCAGAGAAGGGAACACAGAGCACTCAGGGAAAAACTTGACATTTAACTCTGAATACGAAAGAGTGTTCACTTCTCCTACCACCCCCTTTTTTTTTTTTTATTATGATGTACACTTTATTATGCAAGGTTATACAGTTACATATCTGATTTTATACAAAAAATGAACATTAAGAGGACACAAGAAAAAGTTCGCTTCCTAGAGGCTGTAGATTTCCTCGAACTCCTCCGACGCCGGGCAGGAACCGAGGATGCAGCGGGCATTTCCCCTCTGGATCGCGACACTGAGGCGCTGAAAGAGAAAACTTGCTGCTCTAGGGTCTCTTGTGGTGTCAATGAGCTTGGAACCAAGATCCTTAAGAAACCTTCTTGCACTCTCACCCCATGGGCCTAGGGTCTCAGACCCTATTGGAACGAAATTGTACCTTTGATCTAATTGCCTGTACTTGACTGACTTTTGTTTTTCTCTGTGTGTCGCTGCGGCTCCTGCCGTGCCGGCAGAAAGGGTGATGTATGTCGTTGCCAGGGTGGATACGCAAGTATAGTCCCATGCTAACTGCCTGCCACCCTTCCACGGACGCAGTGTGATTCCGTCTGGTCGGCCGGCAAAGCTAACAGAGTCACGGTTCAGTAGGTTGCGGGGCTCTCTCTCCGCTGGACACTGAGCAGAGGCAAGGCTTCTTTTAATGATGTCGTTGACTTCGTCGTGTCTAGTGTGCCAACCACCCGATTTTCCACAGTGCAGGCCATGCAATCCATATTCGTCAGCATCTGCCTCGCCGCAAATACACCTGTGAACAGTGTGGATAGGGGCAGCAAGGCGGAGAGCGACTGCAATACGGAGCTCCTGCGGATCAAGACGTGTGCCTGTCGCAGACATAGGGACTGCCAGAAGGAAGTCCCCTGCATGGGGAGCCTGCACAGCTGTGAGGCGTGCACGATCACTGGGGGTTGTTGCTGCCTCCAGCAAAGCTGTGGCTTCTTTGTCTACAATGGGGCTATCCCAACTGGATTGTTTCTTGGCTTTCGGCATGGCTGGTCTGAGTGCTGGGTCTGTCATGGCACCCCATTTCGTGTCACATTCCGTGTAGTGGGGGTCCTGTATCCCCGCTACATCACTCAGGGTGTCAGGTAGAATTTCCTTAACCAGGTCATCTGATGCTGAGGAGGAAGACAGGAAGGCTGGGACTGCAATTTGGGTGGCGGTGCGGACACCCAAGCCACCGAGCCTGACAGGAAGAGTGGCTTGTTTCCACTGGCATTCGTTGAGAGAGAGGTTAACAACTTTTTCCAGCATGGTCTTCAGTAGGAGGTCATACTCGTCAAGCTTTGGGTTGTTGTAAGATGGGGCGCACCTCAGAAAGTAGGTTAGCCTCGGAAGGGATAGGCATTTGGTGAGGAGATAAAAAGCATCGTGGGCATCGATGTCACCTATTCTGTCTTCCATCCTCCTAAGGTCTGCGATTTTCTTGTCGAGGATCTCCTCAATGGCGTTAGACCCGAGGGGAGCTCCAAGGAGGGTGCTGTTCTCGGCCCTAATGACATGGGCTCCAGGCAAGGCAGACCTTATTCTAGCTACGATGTCTGGGTTGGAGGAGACTACTTCACACTTGGAAGGGTTCAGGACGAGACCCAGGCTTACTTCTTGCTCCCTTATTTTCCTGATATCTGACAAGAGGTGGTCTACGGTGCCAGCTATAGTGCCATCATCCAAAAACCAGATGTTGAACTCGCTGGACAAGCTTTCGGTGATTTCTTTTAAGACTAAGCAGAAAAGAAGGGGAGCAAGAGGATCACCTTGCTGAACACCTTCACATGATCTGATTTCATGTTCACCAAAGAGCAGTTTTGACTCGCCACTGTAGCACGATAGTATGAACGGGTAGAGGGGCCGGAAATGGCGATGTACGGCACAAAGTACTGCATCTCTTCTTACCATGTTGAAGGCATTCTTAAAGTCCAGTTTGAGCAGGGCCTTTTCATCAGAAATGTTTGTGATGTATGCTCGTGCTGCATGGGCAGCCGCTTCACAGCCTTGGGGGATTCCAAATCCTAGCTGGATTGGTTTCAGCAATTCAGCCGCTTGCTGGCTGACAACCCTCGTAGCAGCCTTGGCAATCAGGCGTCGGAGAGTGTTGCCAACAGCGATTGGCCTGATTCCTTCGTCCTTCTTTTTGAGAGCACAGAGGGAGGCACCAAAAAAGAGAGGCCTGATGACCTCAGGTATCTTACCAGCCAGACACATGTTGACGAACCTTGTGAGTTCCATAAGAAGATCTTGTGCAGCATCACCAACCGCAGGATTTAACATTTGCTTGATATGTTGAGGTTTTAACCCTGTAAAGCCGCCTGCTGACCCAGGTGGAAAAGAAAGGGCTGCTTTGTAGACCTCAGATTCACCAACTGTTAATGGGTCTGAAATGGTGTCGGCTGATGGCGGAACGATGTTGTCGCCTTGAGGGGCTCTGGGTGGGTGCTTGCTTTGCAGGGCCCGTGCTGTGGCTGAGTTTCGAGGAGCAATTTTCTCGTCACTGGTGAGGACTCTAATAGCACTTGCGGTATTTCCCTCTTCAATTTTCTTGGTGATTTGTGCTCTGATTTTGTACGTTTCCGGTATGTTGTTGTTACCATTTCTGCGGTGGGTGTGTTTTGCTCGGAGAGGCAGGCGAACTAGGTTGTCCCCCCTTGGGTATTCATTTATCGCCCTCAGGACCGAGGAAGCAAGTGATTTGTCCCTCCTTGGGGGGACGGTGAGGCATACATTGCCAAACAGAAGGACATTATGCCACGCTTGAATGTTTTCCGGTGCATCATTGACCCTTTTCAGAAGATTACAAAGTTTGGCTGCTGCATTTGGGCGGGCTGCTTTTGGGATGTGTGGTAATGTTCTAGCAGACGTCGCTATGATCGCTTGGGTGAGGTTCTCAGATGAGATTAGGTTAATGGGAGTCTCTTCCCTAACTGTTAATGGCAGCTGGCCATTGCTTCCCTTCGGAAGCTGGTGGGAACCACTGCATCTTTCCTCGTTGAAGGTGTGAAAGCGGATAACACCACCGATGGAGTTTATTTACATATATATATATTTATTTACATATATATATATATATATATATATATATATATATATATATTTTTTTTAAAAGTCAGTCAGTATATAATTAGGATATCAAAAGTTCATAACTCATTATATCATTTTGACTCTTTCATACAATGAATACCTCAGGATATTATGGTCAATATTTACCTTCTCCTACCTATCCACCAGCAGCAACAACACAACTACAGCAACAACAAACAATAATTCAGGCAAAAAATGCAACCTCAATATATCACCAACCAACGACTACAGATGGAATTTATCAATCTCACCCTCCTCCCCCTCAACTTCAAATGGAAGAAAAGTATTATAGCACCCTCAACTTCATCAACGAAGATGAAGAGGTTATGGAAATTATTGCAGAAATGCTGAACAAAGCTTCAAGTTCGAATTATTATATACTTCCCAATGAGCCACCCAAAATTCACAAAAAATTGATAACCATCGAAAATTTAAGAGAGTTGAATAAAAACAATATTTTAGAGAAATTAACTAAATTTAAAGAACAATATGAAAAACTCGGTAGTTCTGTATTTGAAGAAAAAATCAAGGCAAATAACCAAAACAACATGAAATATTATAGAATTAATAATGATTATTTAACTAGCTTAACCGTTAAGTTGTTGGAAGTCAAATGTTTTATAGTTTCGGGAGGAACAAAATTTGCCTTAGTACCTAATAAGATTGGAAATATTGAATTCGGTGAAGATATTCAGAAAATATTTGAAGAAAATCTAATCCAACCAATAGCTGAGGCATTAAAAATTGATAAACCTTCCCAGGGTAAAATCTGGAGCGCATCAATGTATATAGATGGTCATAAAGATAAACAATGTTCTTTAAAATGTAATGAAATACTTATACAAAAACAGCCACAATTTCAGAACGAGTGTTTGCGTCAACGTATAAATTTAGGTGTTCAATTTTGTCCTTTTGTGGCCAACTCTAAAGAAGATGAAGTTTACATGGGTTCGCCGCTAGGAAATATTTACATCAAAAATTCTAAAATATATGGGATTGGTCGTAACCGAATCCCTTACTCAAGTGAAACCTTTGTTGAAATTAGAGAATCTCCGTGTCCTGTTAATGCTTTAATTTCATTTGGTTTATCTGAAATTGGAGTTTTTAATAACAAAATAATTCTGTATCTACGTAATTTAGATTCTGTTTTTTATTCAGATGTCCCAGCTAACAATATCCGAAATCAAGCCTCTGATGCAATTAAACAAATTCTTTTAACTAATAATAGCATTAGGAAGAAACTAATGCCCAAATATAAAGATATTATTTCTAAAGTAATAGATGAAGTTCAGGTAGAAGAACCTATATGTAATGGAAGAGTCACAGCTGAAGAACCACCATTCAAACGAATAAAAATTGAGAAAAAAGTTAATGAGGACGATTTTAAAGAGGCAGAGAAGTGTAATTTAGATGGGGAAAATAGTAAAATAGTAGCTCCTTTAGTTGGAGAATTAAATGAAGAGGAGAATTGTATTAATTATGAAAATCAAGAGGAAGCAGCATTAAATTTCCTTAATATGTTCTAATAAGAAATTATACATTAAAAATGATAATGTAAAACTAAAAATTATTAAAAGAAATTAATAGATTTTTGTATTATTCCAATATGCTATATTTTTTTTTTAACAAAACTAAATTCTATTTTTTTTTTTTTTTTTTTAGTAAATCACCGTTTGTAAGGAAATTAGCCTAAAAAATTTGCGAAAATCTTCTGAAATTGGTAGGTGAATCACATACTGGGAGCAAACAAAATTTGATATTAAAAGATAGTTGAGTGCTTCCGGCACCAACACCATGGAGAGAGGAGATAAAAAAAGATCCTCCGGCTCCTTTTCTTTACAGTGGCACGCTGCCTCCCGGAGAGAGCGGACGTGTGTGTGTGTCTCTCTCTCACACAGGCTAGTGCTGTTAACGGGTTTTGTGACAACCTGCTACCCTGGCAGTGTCTTGTGCTCGATTTTCCTAGTGGACCATATAAATATAGTAAATCGCAGCAAATTTATTTCATTTCTTCTGTGAATTTTGATCGATTCACATATCAACCTTTTCCTGACACTAAAAGAAAATGAATGTGCTAATACTCATATTAATAGTTGGATTTACCAAAAGTTGTATGTGGTCCAAAAAGAAAAACACAACTACACCAATTACAACTTCCCACTTAATTGAAAATGAGAAAACATCAACAGCCCCTCTACCATCATGGGAAAATGTTACAGTGACGGAAACATCTACATTTGTCTCACTAATGATAACTTCAGAAAATGAGAGAGCAGCTTACAACACAACAACAACTAAAAAGAAAAAGATAACTAAACCTCTTATTAGCAACTCAACAACAGCCAAACCAAGACTGGTAGTAATATCAACAACCAACGACACCCATGAAGAGACGACAGCATCTACCTCTCAAGAAAACCAGGACTACGAGGAAACAGGAACTACTCCTCCCTCGACAACAACAACAACAACAACAACAACCATAACCACAACAACCAAAGACACCCATGAAGAGACGACAGCATCTACCTTTCAAGAAAACCAGGACTACGAGGAAACAGGAACTACTCCTCCCTCGACAACAACAACAACAACAACCATAACCACAACAACCAACGACACCCATGAGGAGACGACAGCATCTACCTTTCAAGAAAACCAGGACTACGAGGAAACAGGAACTACTCCTCCCTCGACAACAACCAACGACACCCATGAGGAGACGACAGCATCTACTTCTCAAGAAAACCAGGACTACGAGGAAACAGGAACTACTCCTCCCTCGACAACAACAACAACCATAACCACAACAACCAACGACACCCATGAGGAGACGACAGCATCTACCTTTCAAGAAAACCAGGACTACGAGGCAACAGGAACTACTCCTCCCTCGACAACAACAACAACCAACGACACCCATGAGGAGACGACAGCATCTACCTCTCAAGAAAACCAGGACTACGAGGAAACAGGAATTACTCCTCCCTCGACAACAACAACAACAACCATAACCACAACAACCAACGACACCCATGAGGAGACGACAGCATCTACCTCTCAAGAAAGCCAGGCAACAACATCACCAGAAAGACCGGCCATGGCCACAACACCACCACCATGGGAAAATGATACAGCGACGAAAACATATACAGTTGTCTCAACCGAAGAAATAATAATTATTAAGGCAACCACCCCACCAACAACCGAAGAAAGCCAGTCAACTTTAGAAATAACAGAAGAAACTCCCAAAGAAGAAACCACCAACTCAACTATACCAAATGACACACAAGAAACAATCAATATCAATTCGACTGTTCTTCTTATTATTATTATAATTCCTATTTTTTTGATAAGTTTAGTACTTTTCATTTGGATTTATAATAACTTCTCATCTTATACATTAAATGAAGATATAGAATTAAACGACTCTAATCAGGTTAAAACGAAATATGATTTAATAAAAACTAAATTTTTCTAATCAATTTCTTGCTCAATAATTTCTGTCTTAATGCATTTATTGAATAATTAAAAGCAAAATAAATATTTGATCATTTATTATTCCATTTTTTTTTGCACACACACACACACACACACACACACACACCCCGGTTTGGTATTCTATTTACAGTATTAACATTTAAATTTATCCAATAAGAAGGTTAATTTGTTTTTTAAAGTTTCTAGGCCTATTAGCATAATATTTTCAGGCTTTAATGCACCTGAACTTTCAATATTGAAATAAAATTGTTTTCGTTTATTACAATCTTCCAGAAAATAAGAAGAAGTGTTGTTACAGCAATCAAAATCTATATTAATTGTCGGATTCCATTTGGCGTGGTTTTTGCCAATCCCCTTGATAGCATATGCTTTTAAGCATAATTCTTGTCCATTATTAAGTTTAACCAAAGGAATTGGGATTTCTTTGTGAAAAGATGGTATTATATCAGATGTTGTTATGAGGTATTGTTTGTCTTCACGACATTTAACATCCAAAATAAATTCTACTGCACATTTCGTACAAAAGTTAATACATTGACATTTCCATGGAATCTTTAATTTATTAATGAATTCATCTGAAGGTATTGGAATTAGACCTAGACGATGAATAATGAACTCATCACTTAATATAGTTGTATTTTTTTTAATTTGAACCCAATCAATGGCTATAGTAGGAGTCTCAGCTATAAAAATCCGCCGCAATCCATTTACTAGAGCTAAATTTATATTTTCTATTTTAAATTGTATCATGTCAGGTGATAAATCTAAAATTTTAATTGTTATCTGATCTGTATTGATAGCCATGTCTTGAAATAATATTGTTTTGAATAAACCGTTTACTTAATATATAGTATGTAAGGTTACAATATATATTCATTTTAGGAATAAAAAAAAACTTAAATTATCATGGAATACCGGAAAACCATACCCAGGTCATACATACAATTATCACTCTTTACCCATCATCAGTCATCCATCCCTCACCCATCTGCCCCTGGCACTGGCACTGGCATTGGTACTGGTTCAAGAGCAAGGGTCACTAATTCTCTTCAACTTTGAGGAAATAATAAGTAAAGTTTATTTATCTTTCTTTCTAATTTTTCGACATTTTAAAATTACTAAGGGACCTTGGGTATCCCCACTACCATCAACATCAACATTATTATCAGAATCTTCATCATCATCATCACCCATATTTCTATGGATATCAGTGTCATTAATTTCACAAGTCTCTCTATTGATCTTAGCATATCTGAAATTATACTTAATATTATTAGTATTCATTTTTTGGGAAGATGCATTATCATAGTCTAATGCACTGTACAAAATATATTTCTGTAAACCTACTACTGCCTGTTGATGTGTAGCAGCAGTTAGTGAATCAAACACAGTAAGTAATTTGAAGTGTAATTTAGTGGCATCTCTAGAATTGATCTCTTTGATATCATGATCACAAATTACAGTGTCCGTCAATTTTCTAACAAATTTGTAAAATAATTCACTACTATACATGTTTGCTTTTTCAATAAAATTTACCATGTATAAGCTATTATTATCTATATACTTTTTATTGTTAAATTGAATATGTTTTCTTAACTTACCAATTTCATTAATAAGATATTTATAAATTAACTTTTGATCCTTCCGGTCTTGTTTTACCATTAAAAATGTCCATAAATTTGTTAACATTCTAATATATAATATTATGTATTTATATTCTAACGAAAAACCTTCATTTTTAGGTATTTGTTCAATGTATTTAGACAAATATTGTTTTAAAGTTTTCATGTCAAAGAAACGAGTATTAAATTTCAGTTTGAATCCTGGAAAGCCCAATCCAGCGATTTGATATATTTTTCTAACTATAAAGTTATTTTTATTGGATTCCGATTGAGGGAAAATATAAGTACCATTGTTTTGAATACCCCTTGGACGAGAAGAAGAATTGAGATTTCTATGAGAGGGGGCATTTATTCCACCCTTCTGGAGTAGACCATAAGAAGATTTATTTCCATTAGATGGACCAGGATCACTGATCTCGTCTACTTCATCTTCAATATTATCTTGTATGACATTTCTATGAATTTCATCATCTTCTGTTGGACTGTTTCTATCTTCTCTTACTTTGGCTCTTTTGAATCTCCTAATTAATCCATAATTAATTCCCCCTTTTTTTACTGATCCTAATCCCTCTCCTGTAAATATATTAAGTGAAATATAGTAATGAATTAACAATCTTAGTGGTATTTCTTGTTTTACTGTTAACAGTGGGAAAAACTTTTTATTAAAATTTCCAGTTGAATATGTTTTTGAAATTCTTATTTGGAAATATTTTTCTTTTCCATTACGATTTTGGAAATTAAAAACAATTAATTGACTCCTAGTTGAACTGGACATTTATTTTATACTATTTATTTTTATATATTTTATAAAAAAAAATTATTTTTTAATAATTTTACATACACTTTCTAAATTTAATAAAGTCGAATCATCCAAATTAAAAAAAATTAAATCTTCTGTTTTTATTTGTTTTTTAAAATCATTGAAAAGGTTTTCTAATTTGTTATGTTTGTTATTATTGTTTTCTCCATTTTTGGGAGATTCTATTTCAATTTGTGGTTTAGGGGACGATTTATTATTTCCAGGTGAAGAAAACATTATATGTTTTTCAGTATATTTTCATTTCACACACACATATAAATATAGAGTATATATCCTGTTTTTTTTTTTTTAATACCTGTTTAATTTAATTTTGAGTTAATCTAGCAAGATTTCTATCATTTATTTCACAATTTTGTTCACAAATTCCCTCTATGATACTAATAGTTGGTTCATTAATTGGTAAATGGGATTGTGGAATATTTGCCAAACGATTGCTGTTTATTGGTAGCCATGATACCTGGTATACGTTTTCAAAAAAAAGATGAGCATCAGCCAATGAAATATTTTTAAGGGCCTTGGGGAAACTACGCAAAAGAACTGATAGACGATGTAGGGTAATGAACCCACTATATGGTTTCTCTACCAGATGGCACTCTTCCATTATTTGGGCTACAATTCCACGTTCCTGTGAATATAACTCAGTTGCCTCCATAATGTTAATTGGGAGTGTGAGAAAGTTAACAGTCTGGTTCATTGATACAAACCAGGGCGAATTGAGTTTATCATGACAGTTAGCATGAATAAAGAGTGCCATCATTCCTTCAGTCAGACGCTTTTTCTTTCGATCATCAGTCATGAGATGAAATTGGGGAAAAATTGAATATTGAAATGACGTAGGCACTTCAGAATCAAACCGCGCACGGAATGAAATGAAACGAAGTCGTTGCATCAAGGCTGAGTCATATTCGCTGAAAGTTGGGCAATTGTTGCCAAACAAAAAAATAGGTGTTGCTAAATTATATGTATCCCCATCCATATAGTTTTGACGAATCCACATTGGGGCATGACCGCTCAATTGCTTTAAAAACAGAGAATTAAGGGTTTTAGTCGTACTCAGTTCATCCATGTACCACATTCTAACCATTTTTCCACCTCTTCCTAAATCATGGGTCCGTTCTTGGAGACCCTTATGAGCTGTATGTACTGAGAGAATACCTGTCAAATCACCAAGAGTTAGAGTAAGAGTATTTAATAAAGCAGTTTTTCCTGAATTTGAATCTCCAATACCCAAAGTTATCTTCTTGTCATTTTGTCGATGGCATGCTTTTACTATTAGTGAAAAAAAATAAATCATAGTAGTTGCATCATAGCAAAAGATCTGTGCTAGTGTTAACAAAATATCAACTAATTGACAATTACAATTAGGTTTCACTGGTTCACCAACATCATCTTTTCGTATAAAGCGTCCATTTACCTTTAGATTTTCTTTTAAAATAGCATCTAGATGGTAAATACTTTCTTTGATTGGAATTTTACGATTTTTTATTCCATGACGGCATTCTTCAATGAGTCTATTAAGAAGATCTTGATATTTATTTTCTATATTAATATTTTCTGAAACTCGGTTTAGTGATTCGAAAGAAGTAACCATTTGTTTTAGCACATAATATTTGACAAGTTGAGCTAATCTATTCATACCATCATTCCAAAATCGATCTATAAAGTTTATATGATATTGTTCACGACTAAGTAAGAGAATTTTATGTTTCTCTTCAACTGTCAACTTCTTATAATATTTCTTTTTTTCGCTTTCGTAATGTAGAATATCTTTTAATATTGGATTACATTGCTGCATAAAAAAAGTACATTTTGGTATGTGATCTAATAGTTTCAATACTTCACTCCAATCATAAATAGTTGGTCTTGTATCAGAATTTGTATTATTTGATGATTTGTACAGGGGAAGTGGTAGGATATAAAAAATTTGGTTCATCTCACTACTGCTACTGCCGCTGATGATATAACATTGAGAAGAAGCAATAAAATATCGAGGTATATCCAAGATTTTCATGTTGGCATAAAAACTCTTTATAGAATTTAGAAGACTATTCTGAATAAGACTTCGTTTCTTGTAATTATTATTATTATTATTATTATTATTATTATTATTATTATTATTTGTAGAATCAGTAGTTTTTTTTTTGACTCTACCTTTGGCTGAAGGAGAAGGAAGGTTTGAGTTTGAATTCGATGAAGAAATTGATGAGGTTATTGATGGAGAAGGTGATAACGGAGGAGGAGGTGGTAATAAGTTGCTGTTGGATTGTAGTGGTGTTGGGGGTAAGGTAAGTGAAAGAAACATTTCATTTTCCAGTAATTGTGGTGGTTGTTGTTGTTGTTGTAGTATGCTATCAATTAAAATAATTTGACGTGCAATGTAAGCTAGGTCTGGTGCTAGTAAAGAAGAATTTATGTGATTATTAGCTACAGACCACTTCTTAGTAGTATTATCCCAAACATTAATCTGGCGCGAATTCTTATCACATATAATAGGTTTATATATAGCTAAAAAATTGTTATATTCCGTTATACCAAAATTCTGTAGGAAAGAAAAAGCTATTATAATCCGAGGAATTTTAGTAGGACGTGAATTACTATTAGCTGATGGTACTACCCGATAAGTGTCACTGTCAAACTCTTCCACATTTATATTCATGACAAAATCCAATCTTTGAGAATCAATTTTTTCTACTAGATCAAAAGCTTCTTTCATTGATACCACATCACTAACAATTAGAAGATTTAGAAGACACAAAATTATCCAATCTTCTAATTCTTCTTTTACTTGCTGGTGTTCCTGATATTGGTTAAGAAGATAGATGATTTCATAAAGTGGTCCAGTATCTAAGTGATTAAAATTTAAATCTCTAATTATTTTGGCTATAAAATAATTGTAGTCAGGAAATGTCATTCCCAGGGACTTTTGACGGATCTTTTTAACATATAACAATGCTAAAAGATACAAGACAGTGTGAAGATGTTGTTTACTCTGCAAACATAAACGGGTTATATGTTCAATGGTAAATGGCTGAATTCGTTTCAAGAAAGAATTGGTATCTCGACTGATATTGCTACTGGCAACTGTTCCGCGAATAGATGTTTGCCTTAAAGGTTGAACTGTAAACACTTTTTCAATACGATTTGCTGTCATTTGTATTTTATCGTAGTCAAAGTTTGCCTCAGCGTCATTGTCATTTGTAAGAAGAATCAGGTAATGCGGAATTTCGTTAATATGTATAAAACTATTTGGATATTTTTCAAGTATAATTAAGAGTTGGTTATTCTCTTCTTGTTGTTCCTCTTGAAAATGAAGAGATTTATATATATAAAGTTTATATTCCTTACTAAGTGTAACAAAAAATAAACCCACTATAATTTTATTGATAATATTGTTAACATTGGAAAACATGAAAAAATCTTCTTCTGTTATATCTGGTATTTTTTCTTCATCTCTCTCCCTAGAATTATCATAATTTTCATATATAGTAACATAATTTTCGGCGTCATCAATATTTTCTTTGTTTTGCATAAATGTTTGAACATTTTTCTGAAAAACATCCAGAGCATATGTATCATCATCCAATCCGATAATAGTTGGGAATCCTCTAATGGATGAAGGTTCATGATATTTACAGATATTAAATAAGTCAAAAACTTCACCCATACTTGATAAAATATATGAGGGTGGTGAGTTTGACATATCGTAAATATTATTTTTGTGGAAAACAGCATATGGTAAATAGGTGCAGTCTATTTCGTTTAAAGGTGTTTGCAGTTGAATTTTTTGAGAGCCAAAAATACTATAATTGGTAGTAATATCTACGAGGGTAGGTAAGAGTTCTTTACATGAATTGGACATTAGGGCAAAATCATAATAGGAAAGAGTTAAGTGGGGTATTTCAAGATGAAATCCTTGAGTAAACGTTTGTGATTTACCTAAAATATAAATTGGTAGCCAGTCTAGACCTAAATAATAAACAATATGAGAAACAAGTTCATATATGACATAATTTGTATTATAATAGATCTGTCCATTAACAATGGATGTTGTTAATTGTAGGGATGACCCTGATTGTTTAAGTGTTAGATATTCTAGGTACTCAGCTGTCGATAAACGAAATGATTCAAGAGTACACATTTTTTTTAAATCAACATCCAAGATAAAATGTATATAATCTAAACTAGGTAGACGTATGACATGGGAACCACTTATAGTGTTTGTCTCCCAAAATCTACGATATAAATGATATGTGAGTCTTGATAAGTTCGTTTTAACGGATCATAATTTTGAATAAGTGGATTAGTATAATATCGATCATTCATTTTAAAGAGCAACATAGTGAAATTGTAGTATACTTATAGATGGGAAAATCTTTTTTTTTTTTTTTTTATTTAAAATAATATACATCTGTCTTTAGCTAATAGGGAAGCTTTTGTGAGACGTTGGTCGAAAGGAATTTTGGTATTGACATTGCTCACCGATATAGTGTCCATTATCCATACAAGCACATATGGTGGTTATTAAATTAGTTTCCCCAACATAATTAATAGGAAATCCTCCATTTAAACATTTATGATCAGTGTCATAATTACAAACACTATTAATGCAAGTAACTCCTAAAGAAGAAGAGCAAAATGTTTGACAGTCTTCATTTTTCTGGCATGCTATATTGTTAATAGTACAATCCATCTTTCTTGTAATCTTTTCATATGGAGGGTGTGACATTAATATTAAATTAGAGTCTATCTTTGGATTATTACTCATATTTTTCTTATAAATGTAATTTAAAATTATTGAAGAAAGAATTAAACATATGAATATAATATAAAGTTTCATTATTTTTTCTGACCACAGATAACAGATAAAAATACATTTGCCAATTGAACAAGACACTTTCAATTACTAATTTGAGTATGTTAAGAGGTGGGTGTTGTTTTTTTGTATTTAGTTTTCGATCATGGATAATAGCCCATTCTAAATTCCCAATGATAGATGTTGGAAATGGCATTAATGTTGACAATATATAATTGACTAAAAGACGTTTCAAACGACCATTTCCATCTGAAAAAGGATGGAGAGTAAGCATTTCTAGGATAAACCATGAAATTAATTTAAAAATCCATTCAAATTCTTCCTCTGGCCCTAAAAATGTGAATATTTTTTGGGTCAATGTAGAATTGTAATTGTCCAAAATAGCCAAAATACGATTTTCTCCATCCTGAATTGAATGGATATGTGGATATACATACAAACCCTTGACACTTGTGTTATTACTAATCTTTGTACAGCGTATATTGGTACTTACATAACCACATTTTTCGGGTGATAACAATCCTCTCATTAATATTTTGTGTAAATTTAAAACACAAGTTTCAAGATCAATTAAACCTAATAAAGTGTACATATCCTTATCTCCTACTATCTCTTCCTTAATCTTTTTATGACCTCTAATGAAATTTAAATATTCTATTGCTCTTAGTAAGTTTCTAACCTCTCTAACTTTCCAATTAGTGATTAGAGTTTTCTTCTGGTTGTGTGGCCAAATCCCAATATTTTCATGTTTCATTAAATTAGTTAAAAAACCATATTCCATGGTTTTTACAACTAACCCTTGAACTTTTTTATTATTATCTAGACCTAAATATATTTGTTTAAATTTATTAATTTCAGATACTTTATTTTTTAAGTTTAGGCTTAATTCATATGAAAAAAACATCGTTTATATATTTAAAAAAAAAAGTTAAACAAGCATAATATACTATTATTTTATCTTTATGTTAAACGAATAAAATAAAAAGTGACACTTTTTTCTTTGTTTTAGGGTTCGCATTTACTCTGTGAGCACACTGCACAACCTAAAAACTACAAGATGTCTCAATGCCAGTTGTATACACATGCATGATTCTCCAGCCTGTGGGATTCTTCTGCTTTATTGTTTTCAATGGCTCCAATTAAGAACAACGTGAATCGTCGAGATCCACTCCCCAGTGTGCCACCAACCACCTTTACATCAGAAGAACAACTCTATGATGGTCTCCCTAAATATTTTATATTAAAGGGGACTCATCTGTACTCTAGTATAAGAACACTGACTTATGTTCAAGAATACCATAAGAGAATAAAAAAAATTATCTCCCTATCCTATCCAGAATTGGAAGATAAACAAAAATATAAAATATGGATAATTAATGATCAGTTGGAAAAATTATCCACATTTTCTTACGTGGATAATAACAATGGTTGGTACATTTGCATAAAATGTAATGGCATATTTATATCATTCCAGAAAATAATAGATCATGAGTGTAAGAGAGCACCATTTATAGTATATACAACTACATTAGATAAAATTAATGAAATATTATATATAATAAAGGCAATGAAAAAAAAGGATAAGCATGATGATGATGATGATGATGATGATGATATCGATGATGATGATAAATCTTTTGAAGAGTCAGCCTTTTTATTTAAAACCAAGTATGAAAATTTAAAGACTCAAATATCAAGAAATAAACAAACTTTCATACATGAAGGGTTTAGATTGAAGAATGAAATCATTCCAATTATGGAATGTAACTGCTGTGAAGTAAAATTCCCACTTCAAAAGTATAGAAATAATATACTGAAGATAATCGACTTACATAAGAATGAAGTGAAACCCAAATGTTCTGCAAAGAATATGAATTTGACAGAATCTTTTAAAATAATACTGGAAAGTTTACATTACATAATTAAGAACCAATTTCAGTATAAGAATTGTGATATAGATAAGAATAGATTATCTAGAATTATCCTACAAAAAATAATTTCATCTGGTTTTATACATCAAGATAAACGGGAAGTTTTAGAAGACTACTTTTTAGGTATACAAATCAGGAATTTATTCAAAAACGAAGGAAATGGAAATATTCTTCCCTCAGTCACTAAAACTACAACTAACATTACTGAATCAGCAACTACATCATTATTATTACATGATGATAAGGATAATGAAGATGATAGAAAAAGAAGAAACAGCAGAAGTAGAAGTGGCAACAGAAAAGACATCAGCATCATAAGAGGCAGCAGCAGCAGCAGAAGAATCAGCATCAGAAGAGACAGCAGCAGCATAAGAATAGGCAGCAGCAGCATAAGAAGAAGCAGCAGCAGCAGCAGCAGCAGTAGAGGCAGCAGTAACAGTAACAGTAACAGTAGTAGTGATGGTGGTGGCAGTGGTAGTAGTAGTAGTAGTAGTAGTAGTAGTAGTAGTAGTGGTGGTGGTGGTGGTGGCAGTGGTAGTAGTAGTAGTAATAGTAATAATAATGATGATGATGATGGTGATAGTGATAACAGTAAAGAAGATAATAATGAGCATGATACAGGCAATAAGGAAGAATTAGGGTCATTGACAAACAAAGATTTAGATAAATCTGCTACTTCTACTACTACTACTACTACTACTACTACTACCACTACTACTACTACCACCACCACTAGTGCCACCACCACCACCACTACCCTGACCACCATCGTTGCCACTGCTGTTGCTGTTGCTGCTCCTGCTGCTTTGGAATCTGATGATGAAGAATCAGTTTTGGAAAATAAGGTGAAGAAAAATATAACAACATTTAAAAGAATTGCAAACAAAACTCAGGAAAATGGAGTTCATCATGTTCAACAACAACAACAGCAACAACAACAGCAACAACAACAACAACAACAGCAACAACAACAGCAACAACAACAGCAACAACAACAACAACAGCAACAACATAGAGAAGAAGATTTTTTGGATCAAATTCCTGATTTCATTGATGCCCTCTTTCCCTCAGAAACTAACACCACAAGAGGAGGAGAAAAAAATAACAACATTTATTTGCCATCTACTTCAAGCTCAAATTATCAACTAATATCAGAAACCACCAATTTACCAGCAGCCAATTTGAAGTGTAATTATCATCAACCTAACATACAAATTGAAGAAGAAAAAGAAACAGATCTGTCTTATATAATTGATAAATATTGTAGTAAAGCAGGTGAATCAATTAATAATGATTATCAACAACTAATGGTGTCGTTTCCTGAAAATACAATATTAAGTTCAGGTTTGAATGAAGATGCATATGTTAATCAACAACAACAACAAGATCAACAGTTTTCAAATACCTATTACAATGCACCTCCAAATTTATATCATGAACATTCATTGACATTCCTTAATCCAACAGTGTCACCATCTACCTCAGGAGCAGGAAATACATTACCCACTTTGGGTTTATCTCTAAATACAATTTCAAGTTCAGATTGGAATGAAGATGTATATGTTAATCAACCACAACAACAACAATTATTAGTATCTAAAGATCAACAGCTTTCAAATACAAATACAAGCTACAATGTACCTCAGATACATGCTGATGGAAATTTAAAAGCATGTACATTCATTGCCACCAACAGTGTCACCATCTATCTCAGGAGCAGGATCCACATCTGGAAATTCATCATCCACTTTGGGTTTATTATCTCTTTCAAACCAAGATGAGAAAATAACAAGGGAAGTGAGTTTATTATCTCTTTCAAACCAAGATGAGAAAATAACAAGGAAGCGGAAAAAGGAAGAACGGAAAAAGAAAAGAGGGAAGAAAAGAAAAAAAAGAAGGAAGAAAGAAGAAGAAGAAGAAGGAAGAGAAAAAGAAAAAGGAGGAAGAACTTTCTGCAAAGCGAATAAAATATTTGGTTATACAAACTATAAAACAATCATTCCCAATATTATCTGAAGAACCTCAAACCCCATTGACTTTGCCCTCATCATCATCATCATCATCATCATCATCATCATCATCATCATCATCATCATCATCATCATCATCCAAAAAAAAGAAAAAAAAAGAAAAATTGTTTGTTAACATTTAGTTGGTTTTGATTGTTAAGGTTTTAAAATTTTCTTCATTGTCAGTAATAAATAAAAGAAAAATTTGAATTAGTTAAACCATGTACTGTATATATTTTTTAGTACAAATTAACAAATTTATAGATCTACTAAAGAATTGGAATCTGCTAAAGCTCAAGTGCAACTATAATAGTATGAAATATTTTTACCATATGCAGCAAAAATAGAGCTGTATAGTCCTTCGAATGTAGAAAGCTGGGTGTAGTGGAGTTTCGAGAATATAATAAGTTTTTTTGTTACAAAAGAATAAAATGAACCTTTTTTCGAGGAACATTTTACTTTCATCCTAGACTGAGAGAGTGTGCTAGCCAAAGCTCCTCCGTTTTAAAGCTATTTATTATACATTATGGATGTTTTAATGATTGAACTAGTTGAAGCTCTGAGGACAGAATTAAATTACCTACGGGACGAAGTACAGCAGTTGAAAGAGCATCAGGCGGAAAGAAATGAGGAGACCAGCTTTAAAAAAAAACACTTGGAAAGTTGTTAAGGATAGAGGTCTTAAGAAAACTTTGGTAATAAATTATCTATCAGCTCACCCACAAGATGAAATTCATTCAGATTACAGTGCTTAAAGTAACAGTTACCTAATTTTTAATTAAAGCTCTTCTAACGTTTGATCTGGCTGTGCTTGTTCTGCCTGACTTGTCATTGGGTGTGCTTGTTCTGCCTGACTGACTTGTCACTGGCTGTGC
>NW_027190370.1:0-41284 GCF_040958095.1 Procambarus clarkii | reverse complement strand
TTATTTTCTCTTTGTATTTACTATATGTATCAGCAGAATCGAGTTATTAGCTCTTGGAACCCGCCTATCAAATATATGTATTTTTTTCTTTTTTATATCTACTACATCTATTTCTCTCTAACACAAACACACACACACACACACACACACACAAACTGGAGGCCTACCGTCTAAACGGAGAGAGTTCGTTGGCTATAATGCTAATGGTCCCCGATCGAATCTCAGTTGATGCAATAGCAAACTCAACTCAAAAACTGCAAACTGAATACTCACACCCTAAAAGTGACTCGAACCCATACTGCCAGGAGCAACGCAACTGGTATGTACAGGACGCCTTAATCCGCTTGTGTCCATTTTAAAAGAATATATTAGTGAATGTTTATTTATGTAAATTGATTGCAATATGTTTCATTCCAATCATACATATTCCAATCAATTTACATAAATTTAATTTAAAAGTATGATTCCAATCATACATATTCCAATCTTGACATATGTCAAGCGGATTAATGCATCGTGTACATGCCAGTTGCGTTGCTCCTGGCAGTATGGGTTCGAGTCACTTCTGGGGTGTGAGTTTTCAGTTGCATATTAAATAAGTTTTCAGTTGCATATTAAATAATAAATATTTATTTATTAAATTTAATTTATTTATTTATTAAAATAATTATTTAATAATTGAATAAAATATTAATTAAAAAAATGATTTATTTATTTTTTAAAATTAAATACTAAATAATAAATTAAATATTGATATATACTTGTGGGTCCAGGAGGCCATCTGTGTCCCCTCAGATGGTCTCCCTTATCACAGTTTGTGTCTATGGATGTGTGTCTGTGTGTGAGTGTGTATATCCCTGTGAGTGTCCGGGTGAATGTGAGTGCCCCTGTGAGTGTCCGGGTGAGTGTGTGTCCGGTTATACCTGTGGGTCCACGAGGCCATCTGTGTCCCCTCAGATGGTCTCCCTTATCACAGTCTATGGGTGTGTGTGAGTGTCCCTGTGAGTGTTCGGGTGAGGGTGTGTGAGTGTGTGAGTGTCCGGGTTTATGTGAGGTTTGGTTCCTGGAACAATCCTTCCTCCCCCCCTCCCCAAATCTCCTCCCTTATTCCCACCGTGGGTTCGAATCCCAGGTGATTAGACCTGCCCTAAGTCCATGGATCCAAGGTATCCATCCGTGGGCCCAACGGATTTCACCCCTTCCCCACTTTCCAAGGGCCAGGTCAATTCTAGCTATCCAGGGAACCTGTCGAAACAGAGGCAGCTACAGGAGGGGACACACAAATATTTGTGTCCTGCAGTTACACAACCGTTCCGACAGGCTCGATCGCAATCTATCCAGATGAGAACTCGTTCTCTTCCGACTAGACCACGCTGGAGTCGCTGTATGTCTCAAATTTGGTGCCTGTATTTATAGTTAGTATTTTTGGTGTATTAATTGATTTGTTTTAATTTTTTAATTACTTAGTTAGAGAGATTTAGGGAGTTGGGGGGGGGGGGGAACGGGTTGCGTGTGTAGTGGATTGTCGAGATCGTGGTTGGTTAGTATTTATGTAGTTGTGTTCACCTAGTTGTGCTTGCGAGGGTTGAGCTCTCCTCTTTCGGCCCGCCTCTCAACTGTCAATCAATCAATTATTACTAACTAATAAAAATTATTCCACACACACACATCCAGGAAGCCGCCCGTAACAGCTGTCTAACGCCCAGGTACATATTTACTGCTAGGTAACAGGGGCATCAGAATGATAGAAACTCTGCTGATTTCCGTTTGTTCCATCACCGGGAAATGGCATGAGCTAGGATTACGAGTCGAGAGCGACGTCCACTCAGCTATAAAGCCCCCTAGTTTGTGTATTGGTGCAAAAGAGTATTTGGGAGAGGTTAATGGAAAGGAATGATGTTTGGTGGCCTTGAAGGCTTTGGAGTTGGCAGTTATGAATTTAAGTATTTATTTTTTTAAGATAGGATATATAAGCAAAAGACGTTGCGAGATATAGTAAGAAAAGTTTTTCTGACTGAGGTAAGGTACTGTCTGATTGACTTGTATGTTAGGAAAAAGAATACATATTAGAAACTTAGATGATCTTTTGAAATGTTTCTTAGCAAATAGTTGCAAATTTTTGTGTAAAAAGCATTTGGTTACCGTACCCTAAACAAACACACGTGAGCAAAATTAGTCCACGGGATTCAGAGAGAGTGAGCAGCGAAATAGTAACAAAAAATGTGACAATGAGGGGAAACTATGTCATTCAAACGTTAACCATATAAATTACAGTAACACTAACCGAGCGTCCACATACATATTCCAATCAATTTACATAAATAGACATTCACTAATATATTCCTTTAAAATGGACACATGCAGATAGTTACAGTACACATGTCATATCAATTACTGGTACACATAAACACTCATAGCTGGACGTGTCTGTCGATCTTGACAATAGTAGACATGTAATAAAAAATGTGACAATAATGGGAAATTATGTCATTCAATCGTATAAATTTTAACCATATAAATTACAGTAATACTAATTGCGGGCACACGTACATATGTCAATCAATTTACATAAATAAACATTCACTAATGTGTACCTTTAAAATGGACACATACAGATAATTACCGTACACATGTCAGTTCAATTACAGGTACACATAAACACACATAGCTTCACGTGTCTGTCGGTCTTGACAATAGTACACATGGATACGCACACAAAACAGTCCATTATCAATTAACGTGTGTGTGTGTGTGTGTGTGTATTTATTTTCTCTTTGTATTTACTATATGTATCAGCAGAATCGAGTTATTAGCTCTTGGAACCCGCCTATCAAATATATGTATTTTTTTCTTTTTTATATCTACTACATCTATTTCTCTCTAACACAAACACACACACACACACACACACACACAAACTGGAGGCCTACCGTCTAAACGGAGAGAGTTCGTTGGCTATAATGCTAATGGTCCCCGATCGAATCTCAGTTGATGCAATAGCAAACTCAACTCAAAAACTGCAAACTGAATACTCACACCCTAAAAGTGACTCGAACCCATACTGCCAGGAGCAACGCAACTGGTATGTACAGGACGCCTTAATCCGCTTGTGTCCATTTTAAAAGAATATATTAGTGAATGTTTATTTATGTAAATTGATTGCAATATGTTTCATTCCAATCATACATATTCCAATCAATTTACATAAATTTAATTTAAAAGTATGATTCCAATCATACATATTCCAATCTTGACATATGTCAAGCGGATTAATGCATCGTGTACATGCCAGTTGCGTTGCTCCTGGCAGTATGGGTTCGAGTCACTTCTGGGGTGTGAGTTTTCAGTTGCATATTAAATAAGTTTTCAGTTGCATATTAAATAATAAATATTTATTTATTAAATTTAATTTATTTATTTATTAAAATAATTATTTAATAATTGAATAAAATATTAATTAAAAAAATGATTTATTTATTTTTTAAAATTAAATACTAAATAATAAATTAAATATTGATATATACTTGTGGGTCCAGGAGGCCATCTGTGTCCCCTCAGATGGTCTCCCTTATCACAGTTTGTGTCTATGGATGTGTGTCTGTGTGTGAGTGTGTATATCCCTGTGAGTGTCCGGGTGAATGTGAGTGCCCCTGTGAGTGTCCGGGTGAGTGTGTGTCCGGTTATACCTGTGGGTCCACGAGGCCATCTGTGTCCCCTCAGATGGTCTCCCTTATCACAGTCTATGGGTGTGTGTGAGTGTCCCTGTGAGTGTTCGGGTGAGGGTGTGTGAGTGTGTGAGTGTCCGGGTTTATGTGAGGTTTGGTTCCTGGAACAATCCTTCCTCCCCCCCTCCCCAAATCTCCTCCCTTATTCCCACCGTGGGTTCGAATCCCAGGTGATTAGACCTGCCCTAAGTCCATGGATCCAAGGTATCCATCCGTGGGCCCAACGGATTTCACCCCTTCCCCACTTTCCAAGGGCCAGGTCAATTCTAGCTATCCAGGGAACCTGTCGAAACAGAGGCAGCTACAGGAGGGGACACACAAATATTTGTGTCCTGCAGTTACACAACCGTTCCGACAGGCTCGATCGCAATCTATCCAGATGAGAACTCGTTCTCTTCCGACTAGACCACGCTGGAGTCGCTGTATGTCTCAAATTTGGTGCCTGTATTTATAGTTAGTATTTTTGGTGTATTAATTGATTTGTTTTAATTTTTTAATTACTTAGTTAGAGAGATTTAGGGAGTTGGGGGGGGGGGGGAACGGGTTGCGTGTGTAGTGGATTGTCGAGATCGTGGTTGGTTAGTATTTATGTAGTTGTGTTCACCTAGTTGTGCTTGCGAGGGTTGAGCTCTCCTCTTTCGGCCCGCCTCTCAACTGTCAATCAATCAATTATTACTAACTAATAAAAATTATTCCACACACACACATCCAGGAAGCCGCCCGTAACAGCTGTCTAACGCCCAGGTACATATTTACTGCTAGGTAACAGGGGCATCAGAATGATAGAAACTCTGCTGATTTCCGTTTGTTCCATCACCGGGAAATGGCATGAGCTAGGATTACGAGTCGAGAGCGACGTCCACTCAGCTATAAAGCCCCCTAGTTTGTGTATTGGTGCAAAAGAGTATTTGGGAGAGGTTAATGGAAAGGAATGATGTTTGGTGGCCTTGAAGGCTTTGGAGTTGGCAGTTATGAATTTAAGTATTTATTTTTTTAAGATAGGATATATAAGCAAAAGACGTTGCGAGATATAGTAAGAAAAGTTTTTCTGACTGAGGTAAGGTACTGTCTGATTGACTTGTATGTTAGGAAAAAGAATACATATTAGAAACTTAGATGATCTTTTGAAATGTTTCTTAGCAAATAGTTGCAAATTTTTGTGTAAAAAGCATTTGGTTACCGTACCCTAAACAAACACACGTGAGCAAAATTAGTCCACGGGATTCAGAGAGAGTGAGCAGCGAAATAGTAACAAAAAATGTGACAATGAGGGGAAACTATGTCATTCAAACGTTAACCATATAAATTACAGTAACACTAACCGAGCGTCCACATACATATTCCAATCAATTTACATAAATAGACATTCACTAATATATTCCTTTAAAATGGACACATGCAGATAGTTACAGTACACATGTCATATCAATTACTGGTACACATAAACACTCATAGCTGGACGTGTCTGTCGATCTTGACAATAGTAGACATGTAATAAAAAATGTGACAATAATGGGAAATTATGTCATTCAATCGTATAAATTTTAACCATATAAATTACAGTAATACTAATTGCGGGCACACGTACATATGTCAATCAATTTACATAAATAAACATTCACTAATGTGTACCTTTAAAATGGACACATACAGATAATTACCGTACACATGTCAGTTCAATTACAGGTACACATAAACACACATAGCTTCACGTGTCTGTCGGTCTTGACAATAGTACACATGGATACGCACACAAAACAGTCCATTATCAATTAACGTGTGTGTGTGTGTGTGTGTGTGTATTTATTTTCTCTTTGTATTTACTATATGTATCAGCAGAATCGAGTTATTAGCTCTTGGAACCCGCCTATCAAATATATGTATTTTTTTCTTTTTTATATCTACTACATCTATTTCTCTCTAACACAAACACACACACACACACACACACACACAAACTGGAGGCCTACCGTCTAAACGGAGAGAGTTCGTTGGCTATAATGCTAATGGTCCCCGATCGAATCTCAGTTGATGCAATAGCAAACTCAACTCAAAAACTGCAAACTGAATACTCACACCCTAAAAGTGACTCGAACCCATACTGCCAGGAGCAACGCAACTGGTATGTACAGGACGCCTTAATCCGCTTGTGTCCATTTTAAAAGAATATATTAGTGAATGTTTATTTATGTAAATTGATTGCAATATGTTTCATTCCAATCATACATATTCCAATCAATTTACATAAATTTAATTTAAAAGTATGATTCCAATCATACATATTCCAATCTTGACATATGTCAAGCGGATTAATGCATCGTGTACATGCCAGTTGCGTTGCTCCTGGCAGTATGGGTTCGAGTCACTTCTGGGGTGTGAGTTTTCAGTTGCATATTAAATAAGTTTTCAGTTGCATATTAAATAATAAATATTTATTTATTAAATTTAATTTATTTATTTATTAAAATAATTATTTAATAATTGAATAAAATATTAATTAAAAAAATGATTTATTTATTTTTTAAAATTAAATACTAAATAATAAATTAAATATTGATATATACTTGTGGGTCCAGGAGGCCATCTGTGTCCCCTCAGATGGTCTCCCTTATCACAGTTTGTGTCTATGGATGTGTGTCTGTGTGTGAGTGTGTATATCCCTGTGAGTGTCCGGGTGAATGTGAGTGCCCCTGTGAGTGTCCGGGTGAGTGTGTGTCCGGTTATACCTGTGGGTCCACGAGGCCATCTGTGTCCCCTCAGATGGTCTCCCTTATCACAGTCTATGGGTGTGTGTGAGTGTCCCTGTGAGTGTTCGGGTGAGGGTGTGTGAGTGTGTGAGTGTCCGGGTTTATGTGAGGTTTGGTTCCTGGAACAATCCTTCCTCCCCCCCTCCCCAAATCTCCTCCCTTATTCCCACCGTGGGTTCGAATCCCAGGTGATTAGACCTGCCCTAAGTCCATGGATCCAAGGTATCCATCCGTGGGCCCAACGGATTTCACCCCTTCCCCACTTTCCAAGGGCCAGGTCAATTCTAGCTATCCAGGGAACCTGTCGAAACAGAGGCAGCTACAGGAGGGGACACACAAATATTTGTGTCCTGCAGTTACACAACCGTTCCGACAGGCTCGATCGCAATCTATCCAGATGAGAACTCGTTCTCTTCCGACTAGACCACGCTGGAGTCGCTGTATGTCTCAAATTTGGTGCCTGTATTTATAGTTAGTATTTTTGGTGTATTAATTGATTTGTTTTAATTTTTTAATTACTTAGTTAGAGAGATTTAGGGAGTTGGGGGGGGGGGGGAACGGGTTGCGTGTGTAGTGGATTGTCGAGATCGTGGTTGGTTAGTATTTATGTAGTTGTGTTCACCTAGTTGTGCTTGCGAGGGTTGAGCTCTCCTCTTTCGGCCCGCCTCTCAACTGTCAATCAATCAATTATTACTAACTAATAAAAATTATTCCACACACACACATCCAGGAAGCCGCCCGTAACAGCTGTCTAACGCCCAGGTACATATTTACTGCTAGGTAACAGGGGCATCAGAATGATAGAAACTCTGCTGATTTCCGTTTGTTCCATCACCGGGAAATGGCATGAGCTAGGATTACGAGTCGAGAGCGACGTCCACTCAGCTATAAAGCCCCCTAGTTTGTGTATTGGTGCAAAAGAGTATTTGGGAGAGGTTAATGGAAAGGAATGATGTTTGGTGGCCTTGAAGGCTTTGGAGTTGGCAGTTATGAATTTAAGTATTTATTTTTTTAAGATAGGATATATAAGCAAAAGACGTTGCGAGATATAGTAAGAAAAGTTTTTCTGACTGAGGTAAGGTACTGTCTGATTGACTTGTATGTTAGGAAAAAGAATACATATTAGAAACTTAGATGATCTTTTGAAATGTTTCTTAGCAAATAGTTGCAAATTTTTGTGTAAAAAGCATTTGGTTACCGTACCCTAAACAAACACACGTGAGCAAAATTAGTCCACGGGATTCAGAGAGAGTGAGCAGCGAAATAGTAACAAAAAATGTGACAATGAGGGGAAACTATGTCATTCAAACGTTAACCATATAAATTACAGTAACACTAACCGAGCGTCCACATACATATTCCAATCAATTTACATAAATAGACATTCACTAATATATTCCTTTAAAATGGACACATGCAGATAGTTACAGTACACATGTCATATCAATTACTGGTACACATAAACACTCATAGCTGGACGTGTCTGTCGATCTTGACAATAGTAGACATGTAATAAAAAATGTGACAATAATGGGAAATTATGTCATTCAATCGTATAAATTTTAACCATATAAATTACAGTAATACTAATTGCGGGCACACGTACATATGTCAATCAATTTACATAAATAAACATTCACTAATGTGTACCTTTAAAATGGACACATACAGATAATTACCGTACACATGTCAGTTCAATTACAGGTACACATAAACACACATAGCTTCACGTGTCTGTCGGTCTTGACAATAGTACACATGGATACGCACACAAAACAGTCCATTATCAATTAACGTGTGTGTGTGTGTGTGTGTGTATTTATTTTCTCTTTGTATTTACTATATGTATCAGCAGAATCGAGTTATTAGCTCTTGGAACCCGCCTATCAAATATATGTATTTTTTTCTTTTTTATATCTACTACATCTATTTCTCTCTAACACAAACACACACACACACACACACACACACACAAACTGGAGGCCTACCGTCTAAACGGAGAGAGTTCGTTGGCTATAATGCTAATGGTCCCCGATCGAATCTCAGTTGATGCAATAGCAAACTCAACTCAAAAACTGCAAACTGAATACTCACACCCTAAAAGTGACTCGAACCCATACTGCCAGGAGCAACGCAACTGGTATGTACAGGACGCCTTAATCCGCTTGTGTCCATTTTAAAAGAATATATTAGTGAATGTTTATTTATGTAAATTGATTGCAATATGTTTCATTCCAATCATACATATTCCAATCAATTTACATAAATTTAATTTAAAAGTATGATTCCAATCATACATATTCCAATCTTGACATATGTCAAGCGGATTAATGCATCGTGTACATGCCAGTTGCGTTGCTCCTGGCAGTATGGGTTCGAGTCACTTCTGGGGTGTGAGTTTTCAGTTGCATATTAAATAAGTTTTCAGTTGCATATTAAATAATAAATATTTATTTATTAAATTTAATTTATTTATTTATTAAAATAATTATTTAATAATTGAATAAAATATTAATTAAAAAAATGATTTATTTATTTTTTAAAATTAAATACTAAATAATAAATTAAATATTGATATATACTTGTGGGTCCAGGAGGCCATCTGTGTCCCCTCAGATGGTCTCCCTTATCACAGTTTGTGTCTATGGATGTGTGTCTGTGTGTGAGTGTGTATATCCCTGTGAGTGTCCGGGTGAATGTGAGTGCCCCTGTGAGTGTCCGGGTGAGTGTGTGTCCGGTTATACCTGTGGGTCCACGAGGCCATCTGTGTCCCCTCAGATGGTCTCCCTTATCACAGTCTATGGGTGTGTGTGAGTGTCCCTGTGAGTGTTCGGGTGAGGGTGTGTGAGTGTGTGAGTGTCCGGGTTTATGTGAGGTTTGGTTCCTGGAACAATCCTTCCTCCCCCCCCTCCCCAAATCTCCTCCCTTATTCCCACCGTGGGTTCGAATCCCAGGTGATTAGACCTGCCCTAAGTCCATGGATCCAAGGTATCCATCCGTGGGCCCAACGGATTTCACCCCTTCCCCACTTTCCAAGGGCCAGGTCAATTCTAGCTATCCAGGGAACCTGTCGAAACAGAGGCAGCTACAGGAGGGGACACACAAATATTTGTGTCCTGCAGTTACACAACCGTTCCGACAGGCTCGATCGCAATCTATCCAGATGAGAACTCGTTCTCTTCCGACTAGACCACGCTGGAGTCGCTGTATGTCTCAAATTTGGTGCCTGTATTTATAGTTAGTATTTTTGGTGTATTAATTGATTTGTTTTAATTTTTTAATTACTTAGTTAGAGAGATTTAGGGAGTTGGGGGGGGGGGGGGGAACGGGTTGCGTGTGTAGTGGATTGTCGAGATCGTGGTTGGTTAGTATTTATGTAGTTGTGTTCACCTAGTTGTGCTTGCGAGGGTTGAGCTCTCCTCTTTCGGCCCGCCTCTCAACTGTCAATCAATCAATTATTACTAACTAATAAAAATTATTCCACACACACACATCCAGGAAGCCGCCCGTAACAGCTGTCTAACGCCCAGGTACATATTTACTGCTAGGTAACAGGGGCATCAGAATGATAGAAACTCTGCTGATTTCCGTTTGTTCCATCACCGGGAAATGGCATGAGCTAGGATTACGAGTCGAGAGCGACGTCCACTCAGCTATAAAGCCCCCTAGTTTGTGTATTGGTGCAAAAGAGTATTTGGGAGAGGTTAATGGAAAGGAATGATGTTTGGTGGCCTTGAAGGCTTTGGAGTTGGCAGTTATGAATTTAAGTATTTATTTTTTTAAGATAGGATATATAAGCAAAAGACGTTGCGAGATATAGTAAGAAAAGTTTTTCTGACTGAGGTAAGGTACTGTCTGATTGACTTGTATGTTAGGAAAAAGAATACATATTAGAAACTTAGATGATCTTTTGAAATGTTTCTTAGCAAATAGTTGCAAATTTTTGTGTAAAAAGCATTTGGTTACCGTACCCTAAACAAACACACGTGAGCAAAATTAGTCCACGGGATTCAGAGAGAGTGAGCAGCGAAATAGTAACAAAAAATGTGACAATGAGGGGAAACTATGTCATTCAAACGTTAACCATATAAATTACAGTAACACTAACCGAGCGTCCACATACATATTCCAATCAATTTACATAAATAGACATTCACTAATATATTCCTTTAAAATGGACACATGCAGATAGTTACAGTACACATGTCATATCAATTACTGGTACACATAAACACTCATAGCTGGACGTGTCTGTCGATCTTGACAATAGTAGACATGTAATAAAAAATGTGACAATAATGGGAAATTATGTCATTCAATCGTATAAATTTTAACCATATAAATTACAGTAATACTAATTGCGGGCACACGTACATATGTCAATCAATTTACATAAATAAACATTCACTAATGTGTACCTTTAAAATGGACACATACAGATAATTACCGTACACATGTCAGTTCAATTACAGGTACACATAAACACACATAGCTTCACGTGTCTGTCGGTCTTGACAATAGTACACATGGATACGCACACAAAACAGTCCATTATCAATTAACGTGTGTGTGTGTGTGTGTGTGTATTTATTTTCTCTTTGTATTTACTATATGTATCAGCAGAATCGAGTTATTAGCTCTTGGAACCCGCCTATCAAATATATGTATTTTTTTCTTTTTTATATCTACTACATCTATTTCTCTCTAACACAAACACACACACACACACACACACACACAAACTGGAGGCCTACCGTCTAAACGGAGAGAGTTCGTTGGCTATAATGCTAATGGTCCCCGATCGAATCTCAGTTGATGCAATAGCAAACTCAACTCAAAAACTGCAAACTGAATACTCACACCCTAAAAGTGACTCGAACCCATACTGCCAGGAGCAACGCAACTGGTATGTACAGGACGCCTTAATCCGCTTGTGTCCATTTTAAAAGAATATATTAGTGAATGTTTATTTATGTAAATTGATTGCAATATGTTTCATTCCAATCATACATATTCCAATCAATTTACATAAATTTAATTTAAAAGTATGATTCCAATCATACATATTCCAATCTTGACATATGTCAAGCGGATTAATGCATCGTGTACATGCCAGTTGCGTTGCTCCTGGCAGTATGGGTTCGAGTCACTTCTGGGGTGTGAGTTTTCAGTTGCATATTAAATAAGTTTTCAGTTGCATATTAAATAATAAATATTTATTTATTAAATTTAATTTATTTATTTATTAAAATAATTATTTAATAATTGAATAAAATATTAATTAAAAAAATGATTTATTTATTTTTTAAAATTAAATACTAAATAATAAATTAAATATTGATATATACTTGTGGGTCCAGGAGGCCATCTGTGTCCCCTCAGATGGTCTCCCTTATCACAGTTTGTGTCTATGGATGTGTGTCTGTGTGTGAGTGTGTATATCCCTGTGAGTGTCCGGGTGAATGTGAGTGCCCCTGTGAGTGTCCGGGTGAGTGTGTGTCCGGTTATACCTGTGGGTCCACGAGGCCATCTGTGTCCCCTCAGATGGTCTCCCTTATCACAGTCTATGGGTGTGTGTGAGTGTCCCTGTGAGTGTTCGGGTGAGGGTGTGTGAGTGTGTGAGTGTCCGGGTTTATGTGAGGTTTGGTTCCTGGAACAATCCTTCCTCCCCCCCTCCCCAAATCTCCTCCCTTATTCCCACCGTGGGTTCGAATCCCAGGTGATTAGACCTGCCCTAAGTCCATGGATCCAAGGTATCCATCCGTGGGCCCAACGGATTTCACCCCTTCCCCACTTTCCAAGGGCCAGGTCAATTCTAGCTATCCAGGGAACCTGTCGAAACAGAGGCAGCTACAGGAGGGGACACACAAATATTTGTGTCCTGCAGTTACACAACCGTTCCGACAGGCTCGATCGCAATCTATCCAGATGAGAACTCGTTCTCTTCCGACTAGACCACGCTGGAGTCGCTGTATGTCTCAAATTTGGTGCCTGTATTTATAGTTAGTATTTTTGGTGTATTAATTGATTTGTTTTAATTTTTTAATTACTTAGTTAGAGAGATTTAGGGAGTTGGGGGGGGGGGGGGAACGGGTTGCGTGTGTAGTGGATTGTCGAGATCGTGGTTGGTTAGTATTTATGTAGTTGTGTTCACCTAGTTGTGCTTGCGAGGGTTGAGCTCTCCTCTTTCGGCCCGCCTCTCAACTGTCAATCAATCAATTATTACTAACTAATAAAAATTATTCCACACACACACATCCAGGAAGCCGCCCGTAACAGCTGTCTAACGCCCAGGTACATATTTACTGCTAGGTAACAGGGGCATCAGAATGATAGAAACTCTGCTGATTTCCGTTTGTTCCATCACCGGGAAATGGCATGAGCTAGGATTACGAGTCGAGAGCGACGTCCACTCAGCTATAAAGCCCCCTAGTTTGTGTATTGGTGCAAAAGAGTATTTGGGAGAGGTTAATGGAAAGGAATGATGTTTGGTGGCCTTGAAGGCTTTGGAGTTGGCAGTTATGAATTTAAGTATTTATTTTTTTAAGATAGGATATATAAGCAAAAGACGTTGCGAGATATAGTAAGAAAAGTTTTTCTGACTGAGGTAAGGTACTGTCTGATTGACTTGTATGTTAGGAAAAAGAATACATATTAGAAACTTAGATGATCTTTTGAAATGTTTCTTAGCAAATAGTTGCAAATTTTTGTGTAAAAAGCATTTGGTTACCGTACCCTAAACAAACACACGTGAGCAAAATTAGTCCACGGGATTCAGAGAGAGTGAGCAGCGAAATAGTAACAAAAAATGTGACAATGAGGGGAAACTATGTCATTCAAACGTTAACCATATAAATTACAGTAACACTAACCGAGCGTCCACATACATATTCCAATCAATTTACATAAATAGACATTCACTAATATATTCCTTTAAAATGGACACATGCAGATAGTTACAGTACACATGTCATATCAATTACTGGTACACATAAACACTCATAGCTGGACGTGTCTGTCGATCTTGACAATAGTAGACATGTAATAAAAAATGTGACAATAATGGGAAATTATGTCATTCAATCGTATAAATTTTAACCATATAAATTACAGTAATACTAATTGCGGGCACACGTACATATGTCAATCAATTTACATAAATAAACATTCACTAATGTGTACCTTTAAAATGGACACATACAGATAATTACCGTACACATGTCAGTTCAATTACAGGTACACATAAACACACATAGCTTCACGTGTCTGTCGGTCTTGACAATAGTACACATGGATACGCACACAAAACAGTCCATTATCAATTAACGTGTGTGTGTGTGTGTGTGTGTATTTATTTTCTCTTTGTATTTACTATATGTATCAGCAGAATCGAGTTATTAGCTCTTGGAACCCGCCTATCAAATATATGTATTTTTTTCTTTTTTATATCTACTACATCTATTTCTCTCTAACACAAACACACACACACACACACACACACAAACTGGAGGCCTACCGTCTAAACGGAGAGAGTTCGTTGGCTATAATGCTAATGGTCCCCGATCGAATCTCAGTTGATGCAATAGCAAACTCAACTCAAAAACTGCAAACTGAATACTCACACCCTAAAAGTGACTCGAACCCATACTGCCAGGAGCAACGCAACTGGTATGTACAGGACGCCTTAATCCGCTTGTGTCCATTTTAAAAGAATATATTAGTGAATGTTTATTTATGTAAATTGATTGCAATATGTTTCATTCCAATCATACATATTCCAATCAATTTACATAAATTTAATTTAAAAGTATGATTCCAATCATACATATTCCAATCTTGACATATGTCAAGCGGATTAATGCATCGTGTACATGCCAGTTGCGTTGCTCCTGGCAGTATGGGTTCGAGTCACTTCTGGGGTGTGAGTTTTCAGTTGCATATTAAATAAGTTTTCAGTTGCATATTAAATAATAAATATTTATTTATTAAATTTAATTTATTTATTTATTAAAATAATTATTTAATAATTGAATAAAATATTAATTAAAAAAATGATTTATTTATTTTTTAAAATTAAATACTAAATAATAAATTAAATATTGATATATACTTGTGGGTCCAGGAGGCCATCTGTGTCCCCTCAGATGGTCTCCCTTATCACAGTTTGTGTCTATGGATGTGTGTCTGTGTGTGAGTGTGTATATCCCTGTGAGTGTCCGGGTGAATGTGAGTGCCCCTGTGAGTGTCCGGGTGAGTGTGTGTCCGGTTATACCTGTGGGTCCACGAGGCCATCTGTGTCCCCTCAGATGGTCTCCCTTATCACAGTCTATGGGTGTGTGTGAGTGTCCCTGTGAGTGTTCGGGTGAGGGTGTGTGAGTGTGTGAGTGTCCGGGTTTATGTGAGGTTTGGTTCCTGGAACAATCCTTCCTCCCCCCCTCCCCAAATCTCCTCCCTTATTCCCACCGTGGGTTCGAATCCCAGGTGATTAGACCTGCCCTAAGTCCATGGATCCAAGGTATCCATCCGTGGGCCCAACGGATTTCACCCCTTCCCCACTTTCCAAGGGCCAGGTCAATTCTAGCTATCCAGGGAACCTGTCGAAACAGAGGCAGCTACAGGAGGGGACACACAAATATTTGTGTCCTGCAGTTACACAACCGTTCCGACAGGCTCGATCGCAATCTATCCAGATGAGAACTCGTTCTCTTCCGACTAGACCACGCTGGAGTCGCTGTATGTCTCAAATTTGGTGCCTGTATTTATAGTTAGTATTTTTGGTGTATTAATTGATTTGTTTTAATTTTTTAATTACTTAGTTAGAGAGATTTAGGGAGTTGGGGGGGGGGGGGAACGGGTTGCGTGTGTAGTGGATTGTCGAGATCGTGGTTGGTTAGTATTTATGTAGTTGTGTTCACCTAGTTGTGCTTGCGAGGGTTGAGCTCTCCTCTTTCGGCCCGCCTCTCAACTGTCAATCAATCAATTATTACTAACTAATAAAAATTATTCCACACACACACATCCAGGAAGCCGCCCGTAACAGCTGTCTAACGCCCAGGTACATATTTACTGCTAGGTAACAGGGGCATCAGAATGATAGAAACTCTGCTGATTTCCGTTTGTTCCATCACCGGGAAATGGCATGAGCTAGGATTACGAGTCGAGAGCGACGTCCACTCAGCTATAAAGCCCCCTAGTTTGTGTATTGGTGCAAAAGAGTATTTGGGAGAGGTTAATGGAAAGGAATGATGTTTGGTGGCCTTGAAGGCTTTGGAGTTGGCAGTTATGAATTTAAGTATTTATTTTTTTAAGATAGGATATATAAGCAAAAGACGTTGCGAGATATAGTAAGAAAAGTTTTTCTGACTGAGGTAAGGTACTGTCTGATTGACTTGTATGTTAGGAAAAAGAATACATATTAGAAACTTAGATGATCTTTTGAAATGTTTCTTAGCAAATAGTTGCAAATTTTTGTGTAAAAAGCATTTGGTTACCGTACCCTAAACAAACACACGTGAGCAAAATTAGTCCACGGGATTCAGAGAGAGTGAGCAGCGAAATAGTAACAAAAAATGTGACAATGAGGGGAAACTATGTCATTCAAACGTTAACCATATAAATTACAGTAACACTAACCGAGCGTCCACATACATATTCCAATCAATTTACATAAATAGACATTCACTAATATATTCCTTTAAAATGGACACATGCAGATAGTTACAGTACACATGTCATATCAATTACTGGTACACATAAACACTCATAGCTGGACGTGTCTGTCGATCTTGACAATAGTAGACATGTAATAAAAAATGTGACAATAATGGGAAATTATGTCATTCAATCGTATAAATTTTAACCATATAAATTACAGTAATACTAATTGCGGGCACACGTACATATGTCAATCAATTTACATAAATAAACATTCACTAATGTGTACCTTTAAAATGGACACATACAGATAATTACCGTACACATGTCAGTTCAATTACAGGTACACATAAACACACATAGCTTCACGTGTCTGTCGGTCTTGACAATAGTACACATGGATACGCACACAAAACAGTCCATTATCAATTAACGTGTGTGTGTGTGTGTGTGTATTTATTTTCTCTTTGTATTTACTATATGTATCAGCAGAATCGAGTTATTAGCTCTTGGAACCCGCCTATCAAATATATGTATTTTTTTCTTTTTTATATCTACTACATCTATTTCTCTCTAACACAAACACACACACACACACACACACACACACAAACTGGAGGCCTACCGTCTAAACGGAGAGAGTTCGTTGGCTATAATGCTAATGGTCCCCGATCGAATCTCAGTTGATGCAATAGCAAACTCAACTCAAAAACTGCAAACTGAATACTCACACCCTAAAAGTGACTCGAACCCATACTGCCAGGAGCAACGCAACTGGTATGTACAGGACGCCTTAATCCGCTTGTGTCCATTTTAAAAGAATATATTAGTGAATGTTTATTTATGTAAATTGATTGCAATATGTTTCATTCCAATCATACATATTCCAATCAATTTACATAAATTTAATTTAAAAGTATGATTCCAATCATACATATTCCAATCTTGACATATGTCAAGCGGATTAATGCATCGTGTACATGCCAGTTGCGTTGCTCCTGGCAGTATGGGTTCGAGTCACTTCTGGGGTGTGAGTTTTCAGTTGCATATTAAATAAGTTTTCAGTTGCATATTAAATAATAAATATTTATTTATTAAATTTAATTTATTTATTTATTAAAATAATTATTTAATAATTGAATAAAATATTAATTAAAAAAATGATTTATTTATTTTTTAAAATTAAATACTAAATAATAAATTAAATATTGATATATACTTGTGGGTCCAGGAGGCCATCTGTGTCCCCTCAGATGGTCTCCCTTATCACAGTTTGTGTCTATGGATGTGTGTCTGTGTGTGAGTGTGTATATCCCTGTGAGTGTCCGGGTGAATGTGAGTGCCCCTGTGAGTGTCCGGGTGAGTGTGTGTCCGGTTATACCTGTGGGTCCACGAGGCCATCTGTGTCCCCTCAGATGGTCTCCCTTATCACAGTCTATGGGTGTGTGTGAGTGTCCCTGTGAGTGTTCGGGTGAGGGTGTGTGAGTGTGTGAGTGTCCGGGTTTATGTGAGGTTTGGTTCCTGGAACAATCCTTCCTCCCCCCCTCCCCAAATCTCCTCCCTTATTCCCACCGTGGGTTCGAATCCCAGGTGATTAGACCTGCCCTAAGTCCATGGATCCAAGGTATCCATCCGTGGGCCCAACGGATTTCACCCCTTCCCCACTTTCCAAGGGCCAGGTCAATTCTAGCTATCCAGGGAACCTGTCGAAACAGAGGCAGCTACAGGAGGGGACACACAAATATTTGTGTCCTGCAGTTACACAACCGTTCCGACAGGCTCGATCGCAATCTATCCAGATGAGAACTCGTTCTCTTCCGACTAGACCACGCTGGAGTCGCTGTATGTCTCAAATTTGGTGCCTGTATTTATAGTTAGTATTTTTGGTGTATTAATTGATTTGTTTTAATTTTTTAATTACTTAGTTAGAGAGATTTAGGGAGTTGGGGGGGGGGGGGAACGGGTTGCGTGTGTAGTGGATTGTCGAGATCGTGGTTGGTTAGTATTTATGTAGTTGTGTTCACCTAGTTGTGCTTGCGAGGGTTGAGCTCTCCTCTTTCGGCCCGCCTCTCAACTGTCAATCAATCAATTATTACTAACTAATAAAAATTATTCCACACACACACATCCAGGAAGCCGCCCGTAACAGCTGTCTAACGCCCAGGTACATATTTACTGCTAGGTAACAGGGGCATCAGAATGATAGAAACTCTGCTGATTTCCGTTTGTTCCATCACCGGGAAATGGCATGAGCTAGGATTACGAGTCGAGAGCGACGTCCACTCAGCTATAAAGCCCCCTAGTTTGTGTATTGGTGCAAAAGAGTATTTGGGAGAGGTTAATGGAAAGGAATGATGTTTGGTGGCCTTGAAGGCTTTGGAGTTGGCAGTTATGAATTTAAGTATTTATTTTTTTAAGATAGGATATATAAGCAAAAGACGTTGCGAGATATAGTAAGAAAAGTTTTTCTGACTGAGGTAAGGTACTGTCTGATTGACTTGTATGTTAGGAAAAAGAATACATATTAGAAACTTAGATGATCTTTTGAAATGTTTCTTAGCAAATAGTTGCAAATTTTTGTGTAAAAAGCATTTGGTTACCGTACCCTAAACAAACACACGTGAGCAAAATTAGTCCACGGGATTCAGAGAGAGTGAGCAGCGAAATAGTAACAAAAAATGTGACAATGAGGGGAAACTATGTCATTCAAACGTTAACCATATAAATTACAGTAACACTAACCGAGCGTCCACATACATATTCCAATCAATTTACATAAATAGACATTCACTAATATATTCCTTTAAAATGGACACATGCAGATAGTTACAGTACACATGTCATATCAATTACTGGTACACATAAACACTCATAGCTGGACGTGTCTGTCGATCTTGACAATAGTAGACATGTAATAAAAAATGTGACAATAATGGGAAATTATGTCATTCAATCGTATAAATTTTAACCATATAAATTACAGTAATACTAATTGCGGGCACACGTACATATGTCAATCAATTTACATAAATAAACATTCACTAATGTGTACCTTTAAAATGGACACATACAGATAATTACCGTACACATGTCAGTTCAATTACAGGTACACATAAACACACATAGCTTCACGTGTCTGTCGGTCTTGACAATAGTACACATGGATACGCACACAAAACAGTCCATTATCAATTAACGTGTGTGTGTGTGTGTGTGTATTTATTTTCTCTTTGTATTTACTATATGTATCAGCAGAATCGAGTTATTAGCTCTTGGAACCCGCCTATCAAATATATGTATTTTTTTCTTTTTTATATCTACTACATCTATTTCTCTCTAACACAAACACACACACACACACACACACACACAAACTGGAGGCCTACCGTCTAAACGGAGAGAGTTCGTTGGCTATAATGCTAATGGTCCCCGATCGAATCTCAGTTGATGCAATAGCAAACTCAACTCAAAAACTGCAAACTGAATACTCACACCCTAAAAGTGACTCGAACCCATACTGCCAGGAGCAACGCAACTGGTATGTACAGGACGCCTTAATCCGCTTGTGTCCATTTTAAAAGAATATATTAGTGAATGTTTATTTATGTAAATTGATTGCAATATGTTTCATTCCAATCATACATATTCCAATCAATTTACATAAATTTAATTTAAAAGTATGATTCCAATCATACATATTCCAATCTTGACATATGTCAAGCGGATTAATGCATCGTGTACATGCCAGTTGCGTTGCTCCTGGCAGTATGGGTTCGAGTCACTTCTGGGGTGTGAGTTTTCAGTTGCATATTAAATAAGTTTTCAGTTGCATATTAAATAATAAATATTTATTTATTAAATTTAATTTATTTATTTATTAAAATAATTATTTAATAATTGAATAAAATATTAATTAAAAAAATGATTTATTTATTTTTTAAAATTAAATACTAAATAATAAATTAAATATTGATATATACTTGTGGGTCCAGGAGGCCATCTGTGTCCCCTCAGATGGTCTCCCTTATCACAGTTTGTGTCTATGGATGTGTGTCTGTGTGTGAGTGTGTATATCCCTGTGAGTGTCCGGGTGAATGTGAGTGCCCCTGTGAGTGTCCGGGTGAGTGTGTGTCCGGTTATACCTGTGGGTCCACGAGGCCATCTGTGTCCCCTCAGATGGTCTCCCTTATCACAGTCTATGGGTGTGTGTGAGTGTCCCTGTGAGTGTTCGGGTGAGGGTGTGTGAGTGTGTGAGTGTCCGGGTTTATGTGAGGTTTGGTTCCTGGAACAATCCTTCCTCCCCCCCTCCCCAAATCTCCTCCCTTATTCCCACCGTGGGTTCGAATCCCAGGTGATTAGACCTGCCCTAAGTCCATGGATCCAAGGTATCCATCCGTGGGCCCAACGGATTTCACCCCTTCCCCACTTTCCAAGGGCCAGGTCAATTCTAGCTATCCAGGGAACCTGTCGAAACAGAGGCAGCTACAGGAGGGGACACACAAATATTTGTGTCCTGCAGTTACACAACCGTTCCGACAGGCTCGATCGCAATCTATCCAGATGAGAACTCGTTCTCTTCCGACTAGACCACGCTGGAGTCGCTGTATGTCTCAAATTTGGTGCCTGTATTTATAGTTAGTATTTTTGGTGTATTAATTGATTTGTTTTAATTTTTTAATTACTTAGTTAGAGAGATTTAGGGAGTTGGGGGGGGGGGGGAACGGGTTGCGTGTGTAGTGGATTGTCGAGATCGTGGTTGGTTAGTATTTATGTAGTTGTGTTCACCTAGTTGTGCTTGCGAGGGTTGAGCTCTCCTCTTTCGGCCCGCCTCTCAACTGTCAATCAATCAATTATTACTAACTAATAAAAATTATTCCACACACACACATCCAGGAAGCCGCCCGTAACAGCTGTCTAACGCCCAGGTACATATTTACTGCTAGGTAACAGGGGCATCAGAATGATAGAAACTCTGCTGATTTCCGTTTGTTCCATCACCGGGAAATGGCATGAGCTAGGATTACGAGTCGAGAGCGACGTCCACTCAGCTATAAAGCCCCCTAGTTTGTGTATTGGTGCAAAAGAGTATTTGGGAGAGGTTAATGGAAAGGAATGATGTTTGGTGGCCTTGAAGGCTTTGGAGTTGGCAGTTATGAATTTAAGTATTTATTTTTTTAAGATAGGATATATAAGCAAAAGACGTTGCGAGATATAGTAAGAAAAGTTTTTCTGACTGAGGTAAGGTACTGTCTGATTGACTTGTATGTTAGGAAAAAGAATACATATTAGAAACTTAGATGATCTTTTGAAATGTTTCTTAGCAAATAGTTGCAAATTTTTGTGTAAAAAGCATTTGGTTACCGTACCCTAAACAAACACACGTGAGCAAAATTAGTCCACGGGATTCAGAGAGAGTGAGCAGCGAAATAGTAACAAAAAATGTGACAATGAGGGGAAACTATGTCATTCAAACGTTAACCATATAAATTACAGTAACACTAACCGAGCGTCCACATACATATTCCAATCAATTTACATAAATAGACATTCACTAATATATTCCTTTAAAATGGACACATGCAGATAGTTACAGTACACATGTCATATCAATTACTGGTACACATAAACACTCATAGCTGGACGTGTCTGTCGATCTTGACAATAGTAGACATGTAATAAAAAATGTGACAATAATGGGAAATTATGTCATTCAATCGTATAAATTTTAACCATATAAATTACAGTAATACTAATTGCGGGCACACGTACATATGTCAATCAATTTACATAAATAAACATTCACTAATGTGTACCTTTAAAATGGACACATACAGATAATTACCGTACACATGTCAGTTCAATTACAGGTACACATAAACACACATAGCTTCACGTGTCTGTCGGTCTTGACAATAGTACACATGGATACGCACACAAAACAGTCCATTATCAATTAACGTGTGTGTGTGTGTGTGTGTGTATTTATTTTCTCTTTGTATTTACTATATGTATCAGCAGAATCGAGTTATTAGCTCTTGGAACCCGCCTATCAAATATATGTATTTTTTTCTTTTTTATATCTACTACATCTATTTCTCTCTAACACAAACACACACACACACACACACACACACACAAACTGGAGGCCTACCGTCTAAACGGAGAGAGTTCGTTGGCTATAATGCTAATGGTCCCCGATCGAATCTCAGTTGATGCAATAGCAAACTCAACTCAAAAACTGCAAACTGAATACTCACACCCTAAAAGTGACTCGAACCCATACTGCCAGGAGCAACGCAACTGGTATGTACAGGACGCCTTAATCCGCTTGTGTCCATTTTAAAAGAATATATTAGTGAATGTTTATTTATGTAAATTGATTGCAATATGTTTCATTCCAATCATACATATTCCAATCAATTTACATAAATTTAATTTAAAAGTATGATTCCAATCATACATATTCCAATCTTGACATATGTCAAGCGGATTAATGCATCGTGTACATGCCAGTTGCGTTGCTCCTGGCAGTATGGGTTCGAGTCACTTCTGGGGTGTGAGTTTTCAGTTGCATATTAAATAAGTTTTCAGTTGCATATTAAATAATAAATATTTATTTATTAAATTTAATTTATTTATTTATTAAAATAATTATTTAATAATTGAATAAAATATTAATTAAAAAAATGATTTATTTATTTTTTAAAATTAAATACTAAATAATAAATTAAATATTGATATATACTTGTGGGTCCAGGAGGCCATCTGTGTCCCCTCAGATGGTCTCCCTTATCACAGTTTGTGTCTATGGATGTGTGTCTGTGTGTGAGTGTGTATATCCCTGTGAGTGTCCGGGTGAATGTGAGTGCCCCTGTGAGTGTCCGGGTGAGTGTGTGTCCGGTTATACCTGTGGGTCCACGAGGCCATCTGTGTCCCCTCAGATGGTCTCCCTTATCACAGTCTATGGGTGTGTGTGAGTGTCCCTGTGAGTGTTCGGGTGAGGGTGTGTGAGTGTGTGAGTGTCCGGGTTTATGTGAGGTTTGGTTCCTGGAACAATCCTTCCTCCCCCCCTCCCCAAATCTCCTCCCTTATTCCCACCGTGGGTTCGAATCCCAGGTGATTAGACCTGCCCTAAGTCCATGGATCCAAGGTATCCATCCGTGGGCCCAACGGATTTCACCCCTTCCCCACTTTCCAAGGGCCAGGTCAATTCTAGCTATCCAGGGAACCTGTCGAAACAGAGGCAGCTACAGGAGGGGACACACAAATATTTGTGTCCTGCAGTTACACAACCGTTCCGACAGGCTCGATCGCAATCTATCCAGATGAGAACTCGTTCTCTTCCGACTAGACCACGCTGGAGTCGCTGTATGTCTCAAATTTGGTGCCTGTATTTATAGTTAGTATTTTTGGTGTATTAATTGATTTGTTTTAATTTTTTAATTACTTAGTTAGAGAGATTTAGGGAGTTGGGGGGGGGGGGGGAACGGGTTGCGTGTGTAGTGGATTGTCGAGATCGTGGTTGGTTAGTATTTATGTAGTTGTGTTCACCTAGTTGTGCTTGCGAGGGTTGAGCTCTCCTCTTTCGGCCCGCCTCTCAACTGTCAATCAATCAATTATTACTAACTAATAAAAATTATTCCACACACACACATCCAGGAAGCCGCCCGTAACAGCTGTCTAACGCCCAGGTACATATTTACTGCTAGGTAACAGGGGCATCAGAATGATAGAAACTCTGCTGATTTCCGTTTGTTCCATCACCGGGAAATGGCATGAGCTAGGATTACGAGTCGAGAGCGACGTCCACTCAGCTATAAAGCCCCCTAGTTTGTGTATTGGTGCAAAAGAGTATTTGGGAGAGGTTAATGGAAAGGAATGATGTTTGGTGGCCTTGAAGGCTTTGGAGTTGGCAGTTATGAATTTAAGTATTTATTTTTTTAAGATAGGATATATAAGCAAAAGACGTTGCGAGATATAGTAAGAAAAGTTTTTCTGACTGAGGTAAGGTACTGTCTGATTGACTTGTATGTTAGGAAAAAGAATACATATTAGAAACTTAGATGATCTTTTGAAATGTTTCTTAGCAAATAGTTGCAAATTTTTGTGTAAAAAGCATTTGGTTACCGTACCCTAAACAAACACACGTGAGCAAAATTAGTCCACGGGATTCAGAGAGAGTGAGCAGCGAAATAGTAACAAAAAATGTGACAATGAGGGGAAACTATGTCATTCAAACGTTAACCATATAAATTACAGTAACACTAACCGAGCGTCCACATACATATTCCAATCAATTTACATAAATAGACATTCACTAATATATTCCTTTAAAATGGACACATGCAGATAGTTACAGTACACATGTCATATCAATTACTGGTACACATAAACACTCATAGCTGGACGTGTCTGTCGATCTTGACAATAGTAGACATGTAATAAAAAATGTGACAATAATGGGAAATTATGTCATTCAATCGTATAAATTTTAACCATATAAATTACAGTAATACTAATTGCGGGCACACGTACATATGTCAATCAATTTACATAAATAAACATTCACTAATGTGTACCTTTAAAATGGACACATACAGATAATTACCGTACACATGTCAGTTCAATTACAGGTACACATAAACACACATAGCTTCACGTGTCTGTCGGTCTTGACAATAGTACACATGGATACGCACACAAAACAGTCCATTATCAATTAACGTGTGTGTGTGTGTGTGTGTGTATTTATTTTCTCTTTGTATTTACTATATGTATCAGCAGAATCGAGTTATTAGCTCTTGGAACCCGCCTATCAAATATATGTATTTTTTTCTTTTTTATATCTACTACATCTATTTCTCTCTAACACAAACACACACACACACACACACACACACAAACTGGAGGCCTACCGTCTAAACGGAGAGAGTTCGTTGGCTATAATGCTAATGGTCCCCGATCGAATCTCAGTTGATGCAATAGCAAACTCAACTCAAAAACTGCAAACTGAATACTCACACCCTAAAAGTGACTCGAACCCATACTGCCAGGAGCAACGCAACTGGTATGTACAGGACGCCTTAATCCGCTTGTGTCCATTTTAAAAGAATATATTAGTGAATGTTTATTTATGTAAATTGATTGCAATATGTTTCATTCCAATCATACATATTCCAATCAATTTACATAAATTTAATTTAAAAGTATGATTCCAATCATACATATTCCAATCTTGACATATGTCAAGCGGATTAATGCATCGTGTACATGCCAGTTGCGTTGCTCCTGGCAGTATGGGTTCGAGTCACTTCTGGGGTGTGAGTTTTCAGTTGCATATTAAATAAGTTTTCAGTTGCATATTAAATAATAAATATTTATTTATTAAATTTAATTTATTTATTTATTAAAATAATTATTTAATAATTGAATAAAATATTAATTAAAAAAATGATTTATTTATTTTTTAAAATTAAATACTAAATAATAAATTAAATATTGATATATACTTGTGGGTCCAGGAGGCCATCTGTGTCCCCTCAGATGGTCTCCCTTATCACAGTTTGTGTCTATGGATGTGTGTCTGTGTGTGAGTGTGTATATCCCTGTGAGTGTCCGGGTGAATGTGAGTGCCCCTGTGAGTGTCCGGGTGAGTGTGTGTCCGGTTATACCTGTGGGTCCACGAGGCCATCTGTGTCCCCTCAGATGGTCTCCCTTATCACAGTCTATGGGTGTGTGTGAGTGTCCCTGTGAGTGTTCGGGTGAGGGTGTGTGAGTGTGTGAGTGTCCGGGTTTATGTGAGGTTTGGTTCCTGGAACAATCCTTCCTCCCCCCCTCCCCAAATCTCCTCCCTTATTCCCACCGTGGGTTCGAATCCCAGGTGATTAGACCTGCCCTAAGTCCATGGATCCAAGGTATCCATCCGTGGGCCCAACGGATTTCACCCCTTCCCCACTTTCCAAGGGCCAGGTCAATTCTAGCTATCCAGGGAACCTGTCGAAACAGAGGCAGCTACAGGAGGGGACACACAAATATTTGTGTCCTGCAGTTACACAACCGTTCCGACAGGCTCGATCGCAATCTATCCAGATGAGAACTCGTTCTCTTCCGACTAGACCACGCTGGAGTCGCTGTATGTCTCAAATTTGGTGCCTGTATTTATAGTTAGTATTTTTGGTGTATTAATTGATTTGTTTTAATTTTTTAATTACTTAGTTAGAGAGATTTAGGGAGTTGGGGGGGGGGGGGGAACGGGTTGCGTGTGTAGTGGATTGTCGAGATCGTGGTTGGTTAGTATTTATGTAGTTGTGTTCACCTAGTTGTGCTTGCGAGGGTTGAGCTCTCCTCTTTCGGCCCGCCTCTCAACTGTCAATCAATCAATTATTACTAACTAATAAAAATTATTCCACACACACACATCCAGGAAGCCGCCCGTAACAGCTGTCTAACGCCCAGGTACATATTTACTGCTAGGTAACAGGGGCATCAGAATGATAGAAACTCTGCTGATTTCCGTTTGTTCCATCACCGGGAAATGGCATGAGCTAGGATTACGAGTCGAGAGCGACGTCCACTCAGCTATAAAGCCCCCTAGTTTGTGTATTGGTGCAAAAGAGTATTTGGGAGAGGTTAATGGAAAGGAATGATGTTTGGTGGCCTTGAAGGCTTTGGAGTTGGCAGTTATGAATTTAAGTATTTATTTTTTTAAGATAGGATATATAAGCAAAAGACGTTGCGAGATATAGTAAGAAAAGTTTTTCTGACTGAGGTAAGGTACTGTCTGATTGACTTGTATGTTAGGAAAAAGAATACATATTAGAAACTTAGATGATCTTTTGAAATGTTTCTTAGCAAATAGTTGCAAATTTTTGTGTAAAAAGCATTTGGTTACCGTACCCTAAACAAACACACGTGAGCAAAATTAGTCCACGGGATTCAGAGAGAGTGAGCAGCGAAATAGTAACAAAAAATGTGACAATGAGGGGAAACTATGTCATTCAAACGTTAACCATATAAATTACAGTAACACTAACCGAGCGTCCACATACATATTCCAATCAATTTACATAAATAGACATTCACTAATATATTCCTTTAAAATGGACACATGCAGATAGTTACAGTACACATGTCATATCAATTACTGGTACACATAAACACTCATAGCTGGACGTGTCTGTCGATCTTGACAATAGTAGACATGTAATAAAAAATGTGACAATAATGGGAAATTATGTCATTCAATCGTATAAATTTTAACCATATAAATTACAGTAATACTAATTGCGGGCACACGTACATATGTCAATCAATTTACATAAATAAACATTCACTAATGTGTACCTTTAAAATGGACACATACAGATAATTACCGTACACATGTCAGTTCAATTACAGGTACACATAAACACACATAGCTTCACGTGTCTGTCGGTCTTGACAATAGTACACATGGATACGCACACAAAACAGTCCATTATCAATTAACGTGTGTGTGTGTGTGTGTGTGTGTATTTATTTTCTCTTTGTATTTACTATATGTATCAGCAGAATCGAGTTATTAGCTCTTGGAACCCGCCTATCAAATATATGTATTTTTTTCTTTTTTATATCTACTACATCTATTTCTCTCTAACACAAACACACACACACACACACACACACACAAACTGGAGGCCTACCGTCTAAACGGAGAGAGTTCGTTGGCTATAATGCTAATGGTCCCCGATCGAATCTCAGTTGATGCAATAGCAAACTCAACTCAAAAACTGCAAACTGAATACTCACACCCTAAAAGTGACTCGAACCCATACTGCCAGGAGCAACGCAACTGGTATGTACAGGACGCCTTAATCCGCTTGTGTCCATTTTAAAAGAATATATTAGTGAATGTTTATTTATGTAAATTGATTGCAATATGTTTCATTCCAATCATACATATTCCAATCAATTTACATAAATTTAATTTAAAAGTATGATTCCAATCATACATATTCCAATCTTGACATATGTCAAGCGGATTAATGCATCGTGTACATGCCAGTTGCGTTGCTCCTGGCAGTATGGGTTCGAGTCACTTCTGGGGTGTGAGTTTTCAGTTGCATATTAAATAAGTTTTCAGTTGCATATTAAATAATAAATATTTATTTATTAAATTTAATTTATTTATTTATTAAAATAATTATTTAATAATTGAATAAAATATTAATTAAAAAAATGATTTATTTATTTTTTAAAATTAAATACTAAATAATAAATTAAATATTGATATATACTTGTGGGTCCAGGAGGCCATCTGTGTCCCCTCAGATGGTCTCCCTTATCACAGTTTGTGTCTATGGATGTGTGTCTGTGTGTGAGTGTGTATATCCCTGTGAGTGTCCGGGTGAATGTGAGTGCCCCTGTGAGTGTCCGGGTGAGTGTGTGTCCGGTTATACCTGTGGGTCCACGAGGCCATCTGTGTCCCCTCAGATGGTCTCCCTTATCACAGTCTATGGGTGTGTGTGAGTGTCCCTGTGAGTGTTCGGGTGAGGGTGTGTGAGTGTGTGAGTGTCCGGGTTTATGTGAGGTTTGGTTCCTGGAACAATCCTTCCTCCCCCCCTCCCCAAATCTCCTCCCTTATTCCCACCGTGGGTTCGAATCCCAGGTGATTAGACCTGCCCTAAGTCCATGGATCCAAGGTATCCATCCGTGGGCCCAACGGATTTCACCCCTTCCCCACTTTCCAAGGGCCAGGTCAATTCTAGCTATCCAGGGAACCTGTCGAAACAGAGGCAGCTACAGGAGGGGACACACAAATATTTGTGTCCTGCAGTTACACAACCGTTCCGACAGGCTCGATCGCAATCTATCCAGATGAGAACTCGTTCTCTTCCGACTAGACCACGCTGGAGTCGCTGTATGTCTCAAATTTGGTGCCTGTATTTATAGTTAGTATTTTTGGTGTATTAATTGATTTGTTTTAATTTTTTAATTACTTAGTTAGAGAGATTTAGGGAGTTGGGGGGGGGGGGGGAACGGGTTGCGTGTGTAGTGGATTGTCGAGATCGTGGTTGGTTAGTATTTATGTAGTTGTGTTCACCTAGTTGTGCTTGCGAGGGTTGAGCTCTCCTCTTTCGGCCCGCCTCTCAACTGTCAATCAATCAATTATTACTAACTAATAAAAATTATTCCACACACACACATCCAGGAAGCCGCCCGTAACAGCTGTCTAACGCCCAGGTACATATTTACTGCTAGGTAACAGGGGCATCAGAATGATAGAAACTCTGCTGATTTCCGTTTGTTCCATCACCGGGAAATGGCATGAGCTAGGATTACGAGTCGAGAGCGACGTCCACTCAGCTATAAAGCCCCCTAGTTTGTGTATTGGTGCAAAAGAGTATTTGGGAGAGGTTAATGGAAAGGAATGATGTTTGGTGGCCTTGAAGGCTTTGGAGTTGGCAGTTATGAATTTAAGTATTTATTTTTTTAAGATAGGATATATAAGCAAAAGACGTTGCGAGATATAGTAAGAAAAGTTTTTCTGACTGAGGTAAGGTACTGTCTGATTGACTTGTATGTTAGGAAAAAGAATACATATTAGAAACTTAGATGATCTTTTGAAATGTTTCTTAGCAAATAGTTGCAAATTTTTGTGTAAAAAGCATTTGGTTACCGTACCCTAAACAAACACACGTGAGCAAAATTAGTCCACGGGATTCAGAGAGAGTGAGCAGCGAAATAGTAACAAAAAATGTGACAATGAGGGGAAACTATGTCATTCAAACGTTAACCATATAAATTACAGTAACACTAACCGAGCGTCCACATACATATTCCAATCAATTTACATAAATAGACATTCACTAATATATTCCTTTAAAATGGACACATGCAGATAGTTACAGTACACATGTCATATCAATTACTGGTACACATAAACACTCATAGCTGGACGTGTCTGTCGATCTTGACAATAGTAGACATGTAATAAAAAATGTGACAATAATGGGAAATTATGTCATTCAATCGTATAAATTTTAACCATATAAATTACAGTAATACTAATTGCGGGCACACGTACATATGTCAATCAATTTACATAAATAAACATTCACTAATGTGTACCTTTAAAATGGACACATACAGATAATTACCGTACACATGTCAGTTCAATTACAGGTACACATAAACACACATAGCTTCACGTGTCTGTCGGTCTTGACAATAGTACACATGGATACGCACACAAAACAGTCCATTATCAATTAACGTGTGTGTGTGTGTGTGTGTGTATTTATTTTCTCTTTGTATTTACTATATGTATCAGCAGAATCGAGTTATTAGCTCTTGGAACCCGCCTATCAAATATATGTATTTTTTTCTTTTTTATATCTACTACATCTATTTCTCTCTAACACAAACACACACACACACACACACACACAAACTGGAGGCCTACCGTCTAAACGGAGAGAGTTCGTTGGCTATAATGCTAATGGTCCCCGATCGAATCTCAGTTGATGCAATAGCAAACTCAACTCAAAAACTGCAAACTGAATACTCACACCCTAAAAGTGACTCGAACCCATACTGCCAGGAGCAACGCAACTGGTATGTACAGGACGCCTTAATCCGCTTGTGTCCATTTTAAAAGAATATATTAGTGAATGTTTATTTATGTAAATTGATTGCAATATGTTTCATTCCAATCATACATATTCCAATCAATTTACATAAATTTAATTTAAAAGTATGATTCCAATCATACATATTCCAATCTTGACATATGTCAAGCGGATTAATGCATCGTGTACATGCCAGTTGCGTTGCTCCTGGCAGTATGGGTTCGAGTCACTTCTGGGGTGTGAGTTTTCAGTTGCATATTAAATAAGTTTTCAGTTGCATATTAAATAATAAATATTTATTTATTAAATTTAATTTATTTATTTATTAAAATAATTATTTAATAATTGAATAAAATATTAATTAAAAAAATGATTTATTTATTTTTTAAAATTAAATACTAAATAATAAATTAAATATTGATATATACTTGTGGGTCCAGGAGGCCATCTGTGTCCCCTCAGATGGTCTCCCTTATCACAGTTTGTGTCTATGGATGTGTGTCTGTGTGTGAGTGTGTATATCCCTGTGAGTGTCCGGGTGAATGTGAGTGCCCCTGTGAGTGTCCGGGTGAGTGTGTGTCCGGTTATACCTGTGGGTCCACGAGGCCATCTGTGTCCCCTCAGATGGTCTCCCTTATCACAGTCTATGGGTGTGTGTGAGTGTCCCTGTGAGTGTTCGGGTGAGGGTGTGTGAGTGTGTGAGTGTCCGGGTTTATGTGAGGTTTGGTTCCTGGAACAATCCTTCCTCCCCCCCTCCCCAAATCTCCTCCCTTATTCCCACCGTGGGTTCGAATCCCAGGTGATTAGACCTGCCCTAAGTCCATGGATCCAAGGTATCCATCCGTGGGCCCAACGGATTTCACCCCTTCCCCACTTTCCAAGGGCCAGGTCAATTCTAGCTATCCAGGGAACCTGTCGAAACAGAGGCAGCTACAGGAGGGGACACACAAATATTTGTGTCCTGCAGTTACACAACCGTTCCGACAGGCTCGATCGCAATCTATCCAGATGAGAACTCGTTCTCTTCCGACTAGACCACGCTGGAGTCGCTGTATGTCTCAAATTTGGTGCCTGTATTTATAGTTAGTATTTTTGGTGTATTAATTGATTTGTTTTAATTTTTTAATTACTTAGTTAGAGAGATTTAGGGAGTTGGGGGGGGGGGGGGAACGGGTTGCGTGTGTAGTGGATTGTCGAGATCGTGGTTGGTTAGTATTTATGTAGTTGTGTTCACCTAGTTGTGCTTGCGAGGGTTGAGCTCTCCTCTTTCGGCCCGCCTCTCAACTGTCAATCAATCAATTATTACTAACTAATAAAAATTATTCCACACACACACATCCAGGAAGCCGCCCGTAACAGCTGTCTAACGCCCAGGTACATATTTACTGCTAGGTAACAGGGGCATCAGAATGATAGAAACTCTGCTGATTTCCGTTTGTTCCATCACCGGGAAATGGCATGAGCTAGGATTACGAGTCGAGAGCGACGTCCACTCAGCTATAAAGCCCCCTAGTTTGTGTATTGGTGCAAAAGAGTATTTGGGAGAGGTTAATGGAAAGGAATGATGTTTGGTGGCCTTGAAGGCTTTGGAGTTGGCAGTTATGAATTTAAGTATTTATTTTTTTAAGATAGGATATATAAGCAAAAGACGTTGCGAGATATAGTAAGAAAAGTTTTTCTGACTGAGGTAAGGTACTGTCTGATTGACTTGTATGTTAGGAAAAAGAATACATATTAGAAACTTAGATGATCTTTTGAAATGTTTCTTAGCAAATAGTTGCAAATTTTTGTGTAAAAAGCATTTGGTTACCGTACCCTAAACAAACACACGTGAGCAAAATTAGTCCACGGGATTCAGAGAGAGTGAGCAGCGAAATAGTAACAAAAAATGTGACAATGAGGGGAAACTATGTCATTCAAACGTTAACCATATAAATTACAGTAACACTAACCGAGCGTCCACATACATATTCCAATCAATTTACATAAATAGACATTCACTAATATATTCCTTTAAAATGGACACATGCAGATAGTTACAGTACACATGTCATATCAATTACTGGTACACATAAACACTCATAGCTGGACGTGTCTGTCGATCTTGACAATAGTAGACATGTAATAAAAAATGTGACAATAATGGGAAATTATGTCATTCAATCGTATAAATTTTAACCATATAAATTACAGTAATACTAATTGCGGGCACACGTACATATGTCAATCAATTTACATAAATAAACATTCACTAATGTGTACCTTTAAAATGGACACATACAGATAATTACCGTACACATGTCAGTTCAATTACAGGTACACATAAACACACATAGCTTCACGTGTCTGTCGGTCTTGACAATAGTACACATGGATACGCACACAAAACAGTCCATTATCAATTAACGTGTGTGTGTGTGTGTGTGTGTATTTATTTTCTCTTTGTATTTACTATATGTATCAGCAGAATCGAGTTATTAGCTCTTGGAACCCGCCTATCAAATATATGTATTTTTTTCTTTTTTATATCTACTACATCTATTTCTCTCTAACACAAACACACACACACACACACACACACACAAACTGGAGGCCTACCGTCTAAACGGAGAGAGTTCGTTGGCTATAATGCTAATGGTCCCCGATCGAATCTCAGTTGATGCAATAGCAAACTCAACTCAAAAACTGCAAACTGAATACTCACACCCTAAAAGTGACTCGAACCCATACTGCCAGGAGCAACGCAACTGGTATGTACAGGACGCCTTAATCCGCTTGTGTCCATTTTAAAAGAATATATTAGTGAATGTTTATTTATGTAAATTGATTGCAATATGTTTCATTCCAATCATACATATTCCAATCAATTTACATAAATTTAATTTAAAAGTATGATTCCAATCATACATATTCCAATCTTGACATATGTCAAGCGGATTAATGCATCGTGTACATGCCAGTTGCGTTGCTCCTGGCAGTATGGGTTCGAGTCACTTCTGGGGTGTGAGTTTTCAGTTGCATATTAAATAAGTTTTCAGTTGCATATTAAATAATAAATATTTATTTATTAAATTTAATTTAATTTATTTATTTATTAAAATAATTATTTAATAATTGAATAAAATATTAATTAAAAAAATGATTTATTTATTTTTTAAAATTAAATACTAAATAATAAATTAAATATTGATATATACTTGTGGGTCCAGGAGGCCATCTGTGTCCCCTCAGATGGTCTCCCTTATCACAGTTTGTGTCTATGGATGTGTGTCTGTGTGTGAGTGTGTATATCCCTGTGAGTGTCCGGGTGAATGTGAGTGCCCCTGTGAGTGTCCGGGTGAGTGTGTGTCCGGTTATACCTGTGGGTCCACGAGGCCATCTGTGTCCCCTCAGATGGTCTCCCTTATCACAGTCTATGGGTGTGTGTGAGTGTCCCTGTGAGTGTTCGGGTGAGGGTGTGTGAGTGTGTGAGTGTCCGGGTTTATGTGAGGTTTGGTTCCTGGAACAATCCTTCCTCCCCCCCTCCCCAAATCTCCTCCCTTATTCCCACCGTGGGTTCGAATCCCAGGTGATTAGACCTGCCCTAAGTCCATGGATCCAAGGTATCCATCCGTGGGCCCAACGGATTTCACCCCTTCCCCACTTTCCAAGGGCCAGGTCAATTCTAGCTATCCAGGGAACCTGTCGAAACAGAGGCAGCTACAGGAGGGGACACACAAATATTTGTGTCCTGCAGTTACACAACCGTTCCGACAGGCTCGATCGCAATCTATCCAGATGAGAACTCGTTCTCTTCCGACTAGACCACGCTGGAGTCGCTGTATGTCTCAAATTTGGTGCCTGTATTTATAGTTAGTATTTTTGGTGTATTAATTGATTTGTTTTAATTTTTTAATTACTTAGTTAGAGAGATTTAGGGAGTTGGGGGGGGGGGGGGAACGGGTTGCGTGTGTAGTGGATTGTCGAGATCGTGGTTGGTTAGTATTTATGTAGTTGTGTTCACCTAGTTGTGCTTGCGAGGGTTGAGCTCTCCTCTTTCGGCCCGCCTCTCAACTGTCAATCAATCAATTATTACTAACTAATAAAAATTATTCCACACACACACATCCAGGAAGCCGCCCGTAACAGCTGTCTAACGCCCAGGTACATATTTACTGCTAGGTAACAGGGGCATCAGAATGATAGAAACTCTGCTGATTTCCGTTTGTTCCATCACCGGGAAATGGCATGAGCTAGGATTACGAGTCGAGAGCGACGTCCACTCAGCTATAAAGCCCCCTAGTTTGTGTATTGGTGCAAAAGAGTATTTGGGAGAGGTTAATGGAAAGGAATGATGTTTGGTGGCCTTGAAGGCTTTGGAGTTGGCAGTTATGAATTTAAGTATTTATTTTTTTAAGATAGGATATATAAGCAAAAGACGTTGCGAGATATAGTAAGAAAAGTTTTTCTGACTGAGGTAAGGTACTGTCTGATTGACTTGTATGTTAGGAAAAAGAATACATATTAGAAACTTAGATGATCTTTTGAAATGTTTCTTAGCAAATAGTTGCAAATTTTTGTGTAAAAAGCATTTGGTTACCGTACCCTAAACAAACACACGTGAGCAAAATTAGTCCACGGGATTCAGAGAGAGTGAGCAGCGAAATAGTAACAAAAAATGTGACAATGAGGGGAAACTATGTCATTCAAACGTTAACCATATAAATTACAGTAACACTAACCGAGCGTCCACATACATATTCCAATCAATTTACATAAATAGACATTCACTAATATATTCCTTTAAAATGGACACATGCAGATAGTTACAGTACACATGTCATATCAATTACTGGTACACATAAACACTCATAGCTGGACGTGTCTGTCGATCTTGACAATAGTAGACATGTAATAAAAAATGTGACAATAATGGGAAATTATGTCATTCAATCGTATAAATTTTAACCATATAAATTACAGTAATACTAATTGCGGGCACACGTACATATGTCAATCAATTTACATAAATAAACATTCACTAATGTGTACCTTTAAAATGGACACATACAGATAATTACCGTACACATGTCAGTTCAATTACAGGTACACATAAACACACATAGCTTCACGTGTCTGTCGGTCTTGACAATAGTACACATGGATACGCACACAAAACAGTCCATTATCAATTAACGTGTGTGTGTGTGTGTGTGTGTATTTATTTTCTCTTTGTATTTACTATATGTATCAGCAGAATCGAGTTATTAGCTCTTGGAACCCGCCTATCAAATATATGTATTTTTTTCTTTTTTATATCTACTACATCTATTTCTCTCTAACACAAACACACACACACACACACACACACACAAACTGGAGGCCTACCGTCTAAACGGAGAGAGTTCGTTGGCTATAATGCTAATGGTCCCCGATCGAATCTCAGTTGATGCAATAGCAAACTCAACTCAAAAACTGCAAACTGAATACTCACACCCTAAAAGTGACTCGAACCCATACTGCCAGGAGCAACGCAACTGGTATGTACAGGACGCCTTAATCCGCTTGTGTCCATTTTAAAAGAATATATTAGTGAATGTTTATTTATGTAAATTGATTGCAATATGTTTCATTCCAATCATACATATTCCAATCAATTTACATAAATTTAATTTAAAAGTATGATTCCAATCATACATATTCCAATCTTGACATATGTCAAGCGGATTAATGCATCGTGTACATGCCAGTTGCGTTGCTCCTGGCAGTATGGGTTCGAGTCACTTCTGGGGTGTGAGTTTTCAGTTGCATATTAAATAAGTTTTCAGTTGCATATTAAATAATAAATATTTATTTATTAAATTTAATTTATTTATTTATTAAAATAATTATTTAATAATTGAATAAAATATTAATTAAAAAAATGATTTATTTATTTTTTAAAATTAAATACTAAATAATAAATTAAATATTGATATATACTTGTGGGTCCAGGAGGCCATCTGTGTCCCCTCAGATGGTCTCCCTTATCACAGTTTGTGTCTATGGATGTGTGTCTGTGTGTGAGTGTGTATATCCCTGTGAGTGTCCGGGTGAATGTGAGTGCCCCTGTGAGTGTCCGGGTGAGTGTGTGTCCGGTTATACCTGTGGGTCCACGAGGCCATCTGTGTCCCCTCAGATGGTCTCCCTTATCACAGTCTATGGGTGTGTGTGAGTGTCCCTGTGAGTGTTCGGGTGAGGGTGTGTGAGTGTGTGAGTGTCCGGGTTTATGTGAGGTTTGGTTCCTGGAACAATCCTTCCTCCCCCCCCTCCCCAAATCTCCTCCCTTATTCCCACCGTGGGTTCGAATCCCAGGTGATTAGACCTGCCCTAAGTCCATGGATCCAAGGTATCCATCCGTGGGCCCAACGGATTTCACCCCTTCCCCACTTTCCAAGGGCCAGGTCAATTCTAGCTATCCAGGGAACCTGTCGAAACAGAGGCAGCTACAGGAGGGGACACACAAATATTTGTGTCCTGCAGTTACACAACCGTTCCGACAGGCTCGATCGCAATCTATCCAGATGAGAACTCGTTCTCTTCCGACTAGACCACGCTGGAGTCGCTGTATGTCTCAAATTTGGTGCCTGTATTTATAGTTAGTATTTTTGGTGTATTAATTGATTTGTTTTAATTTTTTAATTACTTAGTTAGAGAGATTTAGGGAGTTGGGGGGGGGGGGGAACGGGTTGCGTGTGTAGTGGATTGTCGAGATCGTGGTTGGTTAGTATTTATGTAGTTGTGTTCACCTAGTTGTGCTTGCGAGGGTTGAGCTCTCCTCTTTCGGCCCGCCTCTCAACTGTCAATCAATCAATTATTACTAACTAATAAAAATTATTCCACACACACACATCCAGGAAGCCGCCCGTAACAGCTGTCTAACGCCCAGGTACATATTTACTGCTAGGTAACAGGGGCATCAGAATGATAGAAACTCTGCTGATTTCCGTTTGTTCCATCACCGGGAAATGGCATGAGCTAGGATTACGAGTCGAGAGCGACGTCCACTCAGCTATAAAGCCCCCTAGTTTGTGTATTGGTGCAAAAGAGTATTTGGGAGAGGTTAATGGAAAGGAATGATGTTTGGTGGCCTTGAAGGCTTTGGAGTTGGCAGTTATGAATTTAAGTATTTATTTTTTTAAGATAGGATATATAAGCAAAAGACGTTGCGAGATATAGTAAGAAAAGTTTTTCTGACTGAGGTAAGGTACTGTCTGATTGACTTGTATGTTAGGAAAAAGAATACATATTAGAAACTTAGATGATCTTTTGAAATGTTTCTTAGCAAATAGTTGCAAATTTTTGTGTAAAAAGCATTTGGTTACCGTACCCTAAACAAACACACGTGAGCAAAATTAGTCCACGGGATTCAGAGAGAGTGAGCAGCGAAATAGTAACAAAAAATGTGACAATGAGGGGAAACTATGTCATTCAAACGTTAACCATATAAATTACAGTAACACTAACCGAGCGTCCACATACATATTCCAATCAATTTACATAAATAGACATTCACTAATATATTCCTTTAAAATGGACACATGCAGATAGTTACAGTACACATGTCATATCAATTACTGGTACACATAAACACTCATAGCTGGACGTGTCTGTCGATCTTGACAATAGTAGACATGTAATAAAAAATGTGACAATAATGGGAAATTATGTCATTCAATCGTATAAATTTTAACCATATAAATTACAGTAATACTAATTGCGGGCACACGTACATATGTCAATCAATTTACATAAATAAACATTCACTAATGTGTACCTTTAAAATGGACACATACAGATAATTACCGTACACATGTCAGTTCAATTACAGGTACACATAAACACACATAGCTTCACGTGTCTGTCGGTCTTGACAATAGTACACATGGATACGCACACAAAACAGTCCATTATCAATTAACGTGTGTGTGTGTGTGTGTGTGTATTTATTTTCTCTTTGTATTTACTATATGTATCAGCAGAATCGAGTTATTAGCTCTTGGAACCCGCCTATCAAATATATGTATTTTTTTCTTTTTTATATCTACTACATCTATTTCTCTCTAACACAAACACACACACACACACACACACACACAAACTGGAGGCCTACCGTCTAAACGGAGAGAGTTCGTTGGCTATAATGCTAATGGTCCCCGATCGAATCTCAGTTGATGCAATAGCAAACTCAACTCAAAAACTGCAAACTGAATACTCACACCCTAAAAGTGACTCGAACCCATACTGCCAGGAGCAACGCAACTGGTATGTACAGGACGCCTTAATCCGCTTGTGTCCATTTTAAAAGAATATATTAGTGAATGTTTATTTATGTAAATTGATTGCAATATGTTTCATTCCAATCATACATATTCCAATCAATTTACATAAATTTAATTTAAAAGTATGATTCCAATCATACATATTCCAATCTTGACATATGTCAAGCGGATTAATGCATCGTGTACATGCCAGTTGCGTTGCTCCTGGCAGTATGGGTTCGAGTCACTTCTGGGGTGTGAGTTTTCAGTTGCATATTAAATAAGTTTTCAGTTGCATATTAAATAATAAATATTTATTTATTAAATTTAATTTATTTATTTATTAAAATAATTATTTAATAATTGAATAAAATATTAATTAAAAAAATGATTTATTTATTTTTTAAAATTAAATACTAAATAATAAATTAAATATTGATATATACTTGTGGGTCCAGGAGGCCATCTGTGTCCCCTCAGATGGTCTCCCTTATCACAGTTTGTGTCTATGGATGTGTGTCTGTGTGTGAGTGTGTATATCCCTGTGAGTGTCCGGGTGAATGTGAGTGCCCCTGTGAGTGTCCGGGTGAGTGTGTGTCCGGTTATACCTGTGGGTCCACGAGGCCATCTGTGTCCCCTCAGATGGTCTCCCTTATCACAGTCTATGGGTGTGTGTGAGTGTCCCTGTGAGTGTTCGGGTGAGGGTGTGTGAGTGTGTGAGTGTCCGGGTTTATGTGAGGTTTGGTTCCTGGAACAATCCTTCCTCCCCCCCTCCCCAAATCTCCTCCCTTATTCCCACCGTGGGTTCGAATCCCAGGTGATTAGACCTGCCCTAAGTCCATGGATCCAAGGTATCCATCCGTGGGCCCAACGGATTTCACCCCTTCCCCACTTTCCAAGGGCCAGGTCAATTCTAGCTATCCAGGGAACCTGTCGAAACAGAGGCAGCTACAGGAGGGGACACACAAATATTTGTGTCCTGCAGTTACACAACCGTTCCGACAGGCTCGATCGCAATCTATCCAGATGAGAACTCGTTCTCTTCCGACTAGACCACGCTGGAGTCGCTGTATGTCTCAAATTTGGTGCCTGTATTTATAGTTAGTATTTTTGGTGTATTAATTGATTTGTTTTAATTTTTTAATTACTTAGTTAGAGAGATTTAGGGAGTTGGGGGGGGGGGGGGAACGGGTTGCGTGTGTAGTGGATTGTCGAGATCGTGGTTGGTTAGTATTTATGTAGTTGTGTTCACCTAGTTGTGCTTGCGAGGGTTGAGCTCTCCTCTTTCGGCCCGCCTCTCAACTGTCAATCAATCAATTATTACTAACTAATAAAAATTATTCCACACACACACATCCAGGAAGCCGCCCGTAACAGCTGTCTAACGCCCAGGTACATATTTACTGCTAGGTAACAGGGGCATCAGAATGATAGAAACTCTGCTGATTTCCGTTTGTTCCATCACCGGGAAATGGCATGAGCTAGGATTACGAGTCGAGAGCGACGTCCACTCAGCTATAAAGCCCCCTAGTTTGTGTATTGGTGCAAAAGAGTATTTGGGAGAGGTTAATGGAAAGGAATGATGTTTGGTGGCCTTGAAGGCTTTGGAGTTGGCAGTTATGAATTTAAGTATTTATTTTTTTAAGATAGGATATATAAGCAAAAGACGTTGCGAGATATAGTAAGAAAAGTTTTTCTGACTGAGGTAAGGTACTGTCTGATTGACTTGTATGTTAGGAAAAAGAATACATATTAGAAACTTAGATGATCTTTTGAAATGTTTCTTAGCAAATAGTTGCAAATTTTTGTGTAAAAAGCATTTGGTTACCGTACCCTAAACAAACACACGTGAGCAAAATTAGTCCACGGGATTCAGAGAGAGTGAGCAGCGAAATAGTAACAAAAAATGTGACAATGAGGGGAAACTATGTCATTCAAACGTTAACCATATAAATTACAGTAACACTAACCGAGCGTCCACATACATATTCCAATCAATTTACATAAATAGACATTCACTAATATATTCCTTTAAAATGGACACATGCAGATAGTTACAGTACACATGTCATATCAATTACTGGTACACATAAACACTCATAGCTGGACGTGTCTGTCGATCTTGACAATAGTAGACATGTAATAAAAAATGTGACAATAATGGGAAATTATGTCATTCAATCGTATAAATTTTAACCATATAAATTACAGTAATACTAATTGCGGGCACACGTACATATGTCAATCAATTTACATAAATAAACATTCAC
>NW_027190369.1:0-41382 GCF_040958095.1 Procambarus clarkii | reverse complement strand
TCAAAATATTGCTAAATTCGATGATTTCTCGTAGGAAACAAAATGCAAGAAAACTTGCTTAAAATGCAATATTATGCGAAATTCTGAGATTTGAAGGCCAAATCACATATCGTGATACTACATGAAATAGTACCGAAATATTGGTAAAAATGAATATATTTACGTAATATCAAACTACATGAAAAACGTGAAAAAGTCACGATTATACCAAATTTGAGGATTTTAACTTCGAATCATAAAGCGAGGTTTCGTATTATTTAGATCCATGAAAAGACATATGACAATGTTGTTTCCAATACAAATTATAAAAATCAATGTGTTTTCATTAGAATTAACTAAAATGTTCCTGATTTTCCGTTTATATTACCGATGGAAGATGTACACGCAAAACCGCTCTAATCCGGCTGAAACGTCGATATATGCAATAAAAACAGAACTTCTCCCCTTTTCAATATCTTACTCAGTATTTTAAAGAGAAACAAATAGATGATTGAAAATGAAGTATTTAGGGTTATAATCTAATCAATTATGTGTTTGCATCATTTTTATTGTATATTTATTGAGTTAATACTAATAAACTGAAAATTCACAAAAACGTGGAAAAACGGCAAAATATTGCCTAATTCGATGATATTTTGATTAAATCACATAAAGGAAAAGGAATGATAAACGTCAAAATATTGCTAAATTCGATGATTTCTCGTAAGAAACAAAATGCAAGAAAACTTGCTTAAAATGCAATATTATGCGAAATTCTGAGATTTGAAGGCCAAATCACATATCGTGATACTACATGAAATAGTATCGAAATATTGGTAAAAATGAATATATTTACGTAATATCAAACTACATGAAAAACGTGAAAAAAGTCACGATTATACCAAATTTGAGGATTTTAACTTTGAATCATGAAGAGAGGTTTCGTACTATTTAGATCCTTGAAAAGACATATGACAATGTTGTTTCCAATACAAATTATAAAAATCAATGTGTTTTCATTAGAATTAACTAAAATGTTCCTGATTTTCCGTTTATATTACCGATGGAAGATGTCCACGTAAAACCGCTCTAATCCGGCTGAAACGTCGATATATGCAATAAAAACCGAACTTCTCCCCTTTTCAATATCTTAATCAGTATTTTAAAGAGAAACAAATAGATGATTGAAAATGAAGTATTTAAGGTTATAATCTAATCAATTATGTGTTTGCATCATTTTTATTGTATATTTATTGAGTTAATACTAATAAACTGAAAATTCACAAAAACGTGGAAAAACGGCAAAATATTGCCTAATTCGATGATAGTTTGATTAAATCACATAAAGGAAAAGGGAATGATAAACGTCAAAATATTGCTAAATTCGATGATTTCTCGTACGAAACAAAATGCAAGAAAACTTGCTTAAAATGCAATATTATGCGAAATTCTGAGATTTGAAGGCCAAATCACATATCGTGATACTACATGTAATAGTATCGAAATATTGGTAAAAATGAATATATTTACGTAATATCAAACTACATGAAAAACGTGAAAAAGTCACGATTATACCAAATTTGAGGATTTTACCTTCGAATCATAAAGCGAGGTTTCGTACTATTTAGATCCATGAAAAGACATATGACAATGTTGTTTCCAATACAAATTATAAAAATCAATGTGTTTTCATTAGAATTAACTAAAATGTTCCTGATTTTCCGTTTATATTACCGATGGAAGATGTACACGTAAAACCGCTCTAATCCGGCTGAAACGTCGATATATGCAATAAAAACAGAACTTCTCCCCTTTTCAATATCTTACTCAGTATTTTAAAGAGAAACAAATAGATGATTGTAAATGAAGTATTTAAGGTTATAATCTAATCAATTATGTGTTTGCATGATTTTTATTGTATATTTATTGAGTTAATACTAATAAACTGAAAATTCACAAAAACGTGGAAAAACGGTAAAATATTGCCTAATTCGATGATATTTTGATTAAATCACATAAAGGAAAAGGGAATGATAAACGTCAAAATATTGCTAAATTCGATGATTTCTCGTACGAAACAAAATGCAAGAAAACTTGCTTAAAATGCAATATTATGCGAAATTCTGAGATTTGAAGGCCAAATCACATATCGTGATACTACATGAAATAGTATCGAAATATTGGTAAAAATGAATATATTTACGTAATATCAAACTACATGAAAAACGTGAAAAAGTCACGATTATACCAAATTTGAGGATTTTAACTTCGAATCATAAAGCGAGGTTTCGTACTATTTAGATCCATGAAAAGACATATGACAATGTTGTTTCCAATACAAATTATAAAAATCAATGCGTTTTCATTAGAATTAACTAAAATGTTCCTGATTTTCCGTTTATATTACCGATGGAAGATGTACACGTAAAACCGCTCTAATCCGGCTGAAACGTCGATATATGCAATAAAAACAGAACTTCTCCCCTTTTCAATATCTTACTCAGTATTTTAAAGAGAAACAAATAGATGATTGAAAATGAAGTATTTATGGTTATAATCTAATCAATTATGTGTTTGCATCATTTTTATTGTATATTTATTGAGTTAATACTAATAAACTGAAAATTCACCAAAACGTGGAAAAACGGCAAAATATTGCCTAATTTGATGATATTTTGATTAAATCACATAAAGGAAAAGGGAATGGTAAACGTCAAAATATTGCTAAATTCGATGATTTCTCGTACGAAACAAAATGCAAGAAAACTTGCTTAAAATGCAATATTATGCGAAATTCTGAGATTTGAAGGCCAAATCACATATCGTGATACAACATGAAATAGTATCGAAATATTGGTAAAAATGAATATATTTACGTAATATCAAACTACATGAAAAACGTGAAAAAAGTCACGATTATACCAAATTTGAGGATTTTAACTTCGAATCATAAAGAGAGGTTTCGTACTATTTAGATCCTTGAAAAGACATATGACAATGTTGTTTCCAATACAAATTATAAAAATCAATGTGTTTTCATTAGAATTAACTAAAATGTTCCTGATTTTCCGTTTATATTACCGATGGAAGATGTCCACGTAAAACCGCTCTAATCCGGCTGAAACGTCGATATATGCAATAAAAACAGAACTTCTCCCCTTTTCAATATCTTAATCAGTATTTTAAAGAGAAACAAATAGATGATTGAAAATTAAGTATTTAAGGTTATAATCTAATCAATTATGTGTTTGCATCATTTTTATTGTATATTTATTGAGTTAATACTAATAAACTGAAAATTCACAAAAACGTGGGAAAACGGTAAAATATTGCCTAATTCGATGATATTTTGATTAAATCACATAAAGGAAAAGGGAATGATAAACGTCAAAATATTGCTAAATTCGATGATTTCTCGTACGAAACAAAATGCAAGAAAACTTGCTTAAAATGCAATATTATGCGAAATTCTGAGATTTGAAGGCCAAATCACATATCGTGATACTACATGAAATAGTATCGAAATATTGGTTAAAAATGAATATATTTACGTAATATCAAACTACATGAAAAACGTGAAAAAAGTCACGATTATACCAAATTTGAGGATTTTAACTTCGAATCATAATGCAAGGTTTCGTATTATTTAGATCCAAAAAAAGACATATGACAATGTTGTTTCCAAAACAAATGATAAAAATCAATGTGTTTTCATTAGAATTAACTGAAATGTTCCTGATTTTCCGTTCATATTACCGATGGAAGATGTACACGTAAAACCGCTCTAATCCGGCTGAAACGTCGATATATGCAATAAAAACAGAACTTCTCCCCTTTTCAATATCTTACTCAGTATTTTAAAGAGAAACAAATAGATGATTGTAAATGAAGTATTTAAGGTTATAATCTAATCAATTATGTGTTTGCATCATTTTTATTGTATATTTATTGAGTTAATACTAATAAACTGAAAATTCACAAAAACGTGGAAAAGCGGCAAAATATTGCCTAATTCGATGATATTTTGATTAAATCACATAAAGGAAAAGGGAATGATAAACGTCAAAATATTGCTAAATTCGATGATTTCTCGTACGAAACAAAATGCAAGAAAACTTGCTTAAAATGCAATATTATGCGAAATTCTGAGATTTGAAGGCCAAATCACATATCGTGATACTACATGAAATAGTATCGAAATATTGGTAAAAATGAATATATTTACGTAATATCAAACTACATGAAAAACGTGAAAAAAGTCACGATTAAACCAAATTTGAGGATTTTAACTTTGAATCATGAAGAGAGGTTTCGTACTATTTAGATCCTTGAAAAGACATATGACAATGTTGTTTCCAATACAAATTATAAAAATCAATGTGTTTTCATTAGAATTAACTAAAATGTTCCTGATTTTCCGTTTATATTACCGATGGAAGATGTCCACGTAAAACCGCTCTAATCCGGCTGAAACGTCGATATATGCAATAAAAACAGAACTTCTCCCCTTTTCAATATCTTAATCAGTATTTTAAAGAGAAACAAATAGATGATTGAAAATAAAGTATTTAAGGTTATAATCTAATCAATTATGTGTTTGCATAATTTTTATTGTATATTTATTGAGTTAATACTAATAAACTGAAAATTCACAAAAACGTGGAAAAACGGCAAAATATTGCCTAATTCGATGATATTTTGATTAAATCACATAAAGGAAAAGGGAATGATAAACGTCAAAATATTGCTAAATTCGATGATTTCTCGTACGAAACAAAATGCAAGAAAACTTGCTTAAAATGCAAAATTATGCGAAAATCTGAGATTTGAAGGCCAAATCACATATCGTGATACTACATGAAATAGTATCGAAATATTGGTAAAAATGAATATATTTACGTAATATCAAACTACATGAAAAACGTGAAAAAAAGTCACGATTATACCAAATTTGAGGATTTTAACTTCGAATCATAATGCAAGGTTTCGTATTATTTAGATCCAAGAAAAGACATATGACAATGTTGTTTCCAATACAAATGATAAAGATCAATGTGTTTTCATTAGAATTAACTGAAATGTTCCTGATTTTCCGTTCATATTACCGATGGAAGATGTACACGTAAAACCGCTCTAATCCGGCTGAAACGTCGATATATGCAATAAAAACAGACCTTCTCCCCTTTTCAATATCTTACTCAGTATTTTAAAGAGAAACAAATAGATGATTGTAAATGAAGTATTTAAGGTTATAATCTAATCAATTATGTGTTTGCATCATTTTTATTGTATATTTATTGAGTTAATACTAATAAACTGAAAATTCACAAAAACGTGAAAAAACGGCAAAATATTGCCTAATTCGATGATATTTTGATTAAATCACATAAAGGAAAAGGGAATGATAAACGTCAAAATATTGCTAAATTCGATGATTTCTCGTACGAAACAAAATGCAAGAAAACTTGCTTAAAATGCAATATTATGCGAAATTCTGAGATTTGAAGGCCAAATCACATATCGTGATACTACATGAAATAGTATCGAAATATTGGTAAAAATGAATATATTTACGTAATATCAAACTACATGAAAAACGTGAAAAAAGTCACGATTATACCAAATTTGAGGATTTTAACTTTGAATCATGAAGAGAGGTTTCGTACTATTTAGATCCTTGAAAAGACATATGACAATGTTGTTTCCAATACAAATTATAAAAATCAATGTGTTTTCATTAGAATTAACTAAAATGCTCCTGATTTTCCGTTTATATTACCGATGGAAGATGTCCACGTAAAACCGCTCTAATCCGGCTGAAACGTCGATATATGCAATAAAAACAGAACTTCTCCCCTTTTCAATATCTTAATCAGTATTTTAAAGAGAAACAAATAGATGATTGAAAATGAAGTATTTAAGGTTATAATCTAATCAATTATGTGTTTGCATCATTTTTATTGTATATTTATTGAGTTAATACTAATAAACTGAAAATTCACAAAAAACGTGAAAAAACGGCAAAATATTGCCTAATTCGATGATATTTTGATTAAATCACATAAAGGAAAAGGGAATGATAAACGTCAAAATATTGCTAAATTCGATGATTTCTCGTACGAAACAAAATGCAAGAAAACTTGCTTAAAATGCAATATTATGCGAAATTCTGAGATTTGAAGGCCAAATCACATATCGTGATACTACATGAAATAGTATCGAAATATTGGTAAAAATGAATATATTTACGTAATATCAAACTACATGAAAAACGTGAAAAAAGTCACGATTATACCAAATTTGAGGATTTTAACTTCGAATCATAAAGAGAGGTTTCGTACTATTTAGATCCAAGAAAAGACATATGACAATGTTGTTTCCAATACAAATTATAAAAATCAATGTGTTTTCATTAGAATTAACTAAAATGTTCCTGATTTTCCGTTTATATTACCGATGGAAGATGTCCACGTAAAACCGCTCTAATCCGGCTGAAACGTCGATATATGCAATAAAAACCGAACTTCTCCCCTTTTCAATATCTTAATCAGTATTTTAAAGAGAAACAAATAGATGATTGAAAATAAAGTATTTAAGGTTATAATCTAATCAATTATGTGTTTGCATAATTTTTATTGTATATTTATTGAGTTAATACTAATAAACTGAAAATTCACAAAAACGTGGAAAAACGGCAAAATATTGCCTAATTCGATGATATTTTGATTAAATCACATAAAGGAAAAGGGAATGATAAACGTCAAAATATTGCTAAATTCGATGATTTCTCGTACGAAACAAAATGCAAGAAAACTTGCTTAAAATGCAAAATTATGCGAAAATCTGAGATTTGAAGGCCAAATCACAAATCGTGATACTACATGAAATAGTATCGAAATATTGGTAAAAATGAATATATTTACGTAATATCAAACTACATGAAAAACGTGAAAAAAGTCACGATTATACCAAATTTGAGGATTTTAACTTCGAATCATAATGCAAGGTTTCGTATTATTTAGATCCAAGAAAAGACATATGACAATGTTGTTTCCAATACAAATGATAAAAATCAATGTGTTTTCATTAGAATTAACTGAAATGTTCCTGATTTTCCGTTCATATTACCGATGGAAGATGTACACGTAAAACCGCTCTAATCCGGCTGAAACGTCGATATATGCAATAAAAACAGAACTTCTCCCCTTTTCAATATCTTACTCAGTATTTTAAAGAGAAACAAATAGATGATTGTAAATGAAGTATTTAAGGTTATAATCTAATCAATTATGTGTTTGCATCATTTTTATTGTATATTTATTGAGTTAATACTAATAAACTGAAAATTCACAAAAAACGTGGAAAAACGGCAAAATATTGCCTAATTCGATGATATTTTGATTAAATCACATAAAGGAAAAGGGAATGATAAACGTCAAAATATTGCTAAATTCGATGATTTCTCGTAGGAAACAAAATGCAAGAAAACTTGCTTAAAATGCAATATTATGCGAAATTCTGAGATTTGAAGGCCAAATCACATATCGTGATACTACATGAAATAGTATCGAAATATTGGTAAAAATGAATATATTTACGTAATATCAAACTACATGAAAAACGTGAAAAAAGTCACGATTATACCAAATTTGAGGATTTTAACTTTGAATCATGAAGAGAGGTTTCGTACTATTTAGATCCTTGAAAAGACATATGACAATGTTGTTTCCAATACAAATTATAAAAATCAATGTGTTTTCATTAGAATTAACTAAAATGTTCCTGATTTTCCGTTTATATTACCGATGGAAGATGTCCACGTAAAACCGCTCTAATCCGGCTGAAACGTCGATATATGCAATAAAAACCGAACTTCTCCCCTTTTCAATATCTTAATCAGTATTTTAAAGAGAAACAAATAGATGATTGAAAATAAAGTATTTAAGGTTATAATCTAATCAATTATGTGTTTGCATAATTTTTATTGTATATTTATTGAGTTAATACTAATAAACTGAAAATTCACAAAAACGTGGAAAAACGGCAAAATATTGCCTAATTCGATGATATTTTGATTAAATCACATAAAGGAAAAGGGAATGATAAACGTAAAAATATTGCTAAATTCGATGATTTCTCGTACGAAACAAAATGCAAGAAAACTTGCTTAAAATGCAAAATTATGCGAAAATCTGAGATTTGAAGGCCAAATCACATATCGTGATACTACATGAAATAGTATCGAAATATTGGTAAAAATGAATATATTTACGTAATATCAAACTACATGAAAAACGTGAAAAAAGTCACGATTATACCAAATTTGAGGATTTTAACTTCGAATCATAATGCAAGGTTTCGTATTATTTAGATCCAAGAAAAGACATATGACAATGTTGTTTCCAATACAAATGATAAAAATCAATGTGTTTTCATTAGAATTAACTGAAATGTTCCTGATTTTCCGTTCATATTACCGATGGAAGATGTACACGTAAAACCGCTCTAATCCGGCTGAAACGTCGATATATGCAATAAAAACAGAACTTCTCCCCTTTTCAATATCTTACTCAGTATTTTAAAGAGAAACAAATAGATGATTGTAAATGAAGTATTTAAGGTCATAATCTAATCAATTATGTGTTTGCATCATTTTTATTGTATATTTATTGAGTTAATACTAATAAACTGAAAATTCACAAAAACGTGGAAAAGCGGCAAAATATTGCCTAATTCGATGATATTTTGATTAAATCACATAAAGGAAAAGGGAATGATAAACGTCAAAATATTGCTAAATTCGATGATTTCTCGTACGAAACAAAATGCAAGAAAACTTGCTTAAAATGCAATATTATGCGAAATTCTGAGATTTGAAGGCCAAATCACATATCGTGATACTACATGAAATAGTATCGAAATATTGGTAAAAATGAATATATTTACGTAATATCAAACTACATGAAAAACGTGAAAAAGTCACGATTATACCAAATTTGAGGATTTTAACTTCGAATCATAAAGCGAGGTTTCGTACTATTTAGATCCATGAAAAGACATATGACAATGTTGTTTCCAATACAAATTATAAAAATCAATGTGTTTTCATTAGAATTAACTAAAATGTTCCTGATTTTCCGTTTATATTACCGATGGAAGATGTCCACGTAAAACCGCTCTAATCCGGCTGAAACGTCGATATATCCAATAAAAACAGAACTTCTCCCCTTTTCAATATCTTAATCAGTATTTTAAAGAGAAACAAATAGATGATTGAAAATAAAGTATTTAAGATTATAATCTAATCAATTATGTGTTTGCATCATTTTTATTGTATATTTATTGAGTTAATACTAATAAACTGAAAATTCACAAAAACGTGGAAAAACGGCAAAATATTGCCTAATTCCATGATATTTTGATTAAATCACATAAAGGAAAAGGGAATGATAAACGTCAAAATATTGCTAAATTCGATGATTTCTCGTACGAAACAAAATGCAAGAAAACTTGCTTAAAATGCAATATTATGCGAAAATCTGAGATATGAAGGCCAAATCACATATCGTGATTCTACATGAAATAGTATCGAAATATTGGTAAAAATGAATATATTTAAGTAATATCAAACTACATGAAAAACGTGAAAAAAGTCACGATTATACCAAATTTGAGGATTTTAACTTCGAATCATAATGCAAGGTTTCGTATTATTTAGGTCCAAGAAAAGACATATGACAACGTTGTTTCCATTACAAATGATAAAAATCAATGTGTTTTCATTAGAATTAACTAAAATGTTCCTGATTTTCCGTTTATATTACCGATGGAAGATGTCCACGTAAAACCGCTCTAATCCGGCTGAAACGTCGATATATGCAATAAAAACAGAACTTCTCCCCTTTTCAATATCTTAATCAGTATTTTAAAGAGAAACAAATAGATGATTGAAAATAAAGTATTTAAGATTATAATCTAATCAATTATGTGTTTGCATCATTTTTATTGTATATTTATTGAGTTAATACTAATAAACTGAAAATTCACAAAAACGTGGAAAAACGGCAAAATATTGCCTAATTCCATTATATTTTGATTAAATCACATAAAGGAAAAGGGAATGATAAACGTCAAAATATTGCTAAATTCGATGATTTCTCGTACGAAACAAAATGCAAGAAAACTTGCTTAAAATGCAATATTATGCGAAAATCTGAGATATGAAGGCCAAATCACATATCGTGATACTACATGAAATAGTATCGAAATATTGGTAAAAATGAATATATTTAAGTAATATCAAACTACATGAAAAACGTGAAAAAAGTCACGATTATACCAAATTTGAGGATTTTAACTTCGAATCATAATGCAAGGTTTCGTATTATTTAGGTCCAAGAAAAGACATATGACAACGTTGTTTCCATTACAAATGATAAAAATCAATGTGTTTTCATTAGAATTAACTGAAATGTTCCTGATTTTCCGTTCATATTACCGATGGAAGATGTACACGTAAAACCGCTCTAATCCGGCTGAAACGTCGATATATGCAATAAAAACAGAACTTCTCCCCTTTTCAATATCTTACTCAGTATTTTAAAGAGAAACAAATAGATGATTGTAAATGAAGTATTTAAGGTTATAATCTAATCAATTATGTGTTTGCATCATTTTTATTGTATATTTATTGAGTTAATACTAATAAACTGAAAATTCACAAAAAACGTGGAAAAACGGCAAAATATTGCCTAATTCGATGATATTTTGATTAAATCACATAAAGGAAAAGGGAATGATAAACGTCAAAATATTGCTAAATTCGATGATTTCTCGTAAGAAACAAAATGCAAGAAAACTTGCTTAAAATGCAATATTATGCGAAATTCTGAGATTTGAAGGCCAAATCACATATCGTGATACTACATGAAATAATATCGAAATATTGGTAAAAATGAATATATTTACGTAATATCAAACTACATGAAAAACGTGAAAAAAGTCACGATTATACCAAATTTGAGGATTTTAACTTTGAATCATGAAGAGAGGTTTCGTACTATTTAGATCCTTGAAAAGACATATGACAATGTTGTTTCCAATACAAATTATAAAAATCAATGTGTTTTCATTAGAATTAACTAAAATGTTCCTGATTTTCCGTTTATATTACCGATGGAAGATGTCCACGTAAAACCGCTCTAATCCGGCTGAAACGTCGATATATGCAATAAAAACAGAACTTCTCCCCTTTTCAATATCTTAATCAGTATTTTAAAGAGAAACAAATAGATGATTGAAAATGAAGTATTTAAGGTTATAATCTAATCAATTATGTGTTTGCATCATTTTTATTGTATATTTATTGAGTTAATACTAATAAACTGAAAATTCACAAAAACGTGGAAAAACGGCAAAATATTGCCTAATTCGATGATATTTTGATTAAATCACATAAAGGAAAAGGGAATGATAAACGTCAAAATATTGCTAAATTCGATGATTTCTCGTACAAAACAAAATGCAAGAAAACTTGCTTAAAATGCAAAATTATGCGAAATTCTGAGATTTGAAGGCCAAATCACATATCGTGATACTACATGAAATAGTATCGAAATATTGGTAAAAATGAATATATTTACGTAATATCAAACTACATGAAAAACGTGAAAAAAGTCACGATTATACCAAATTTGAGGATTTTAACTTCGAATCATAATGCAAGGTTTCGTATTATTTAGATCCAAGAAAAGACATATGACAATGTTGTTTCCATTACAAATGATAAAAATCAATGTGTTTTCATTAGAATTAACTGAAATGTTCCTGATTTTCCGTTCATATTACCGATGGAAGATGTACACTTAAAACCGCTCTAATCCGGCTGAAACGTCGATATATGCAATAAAAACAGAACTTCTCCCCTTTTCAATATCTTACTCAGTATTTTAAAGAGAAACAAATAGATGATTGTAAATGAAGTATTTAAGGTTATAATCTAATCAATTATGTGTTTGCATCATTTTTATTGTATATTTATTGAGTTAATACTAATAAACTGAAAATTCACAAAAAAGTGGAACAACGGCAAAATATTGCCTAATTCGATGATATTTTGATTAAATCACATAAAGGAAAAGGGAATGATAAACGTCAAAATATTGCTAAATTCGATGATTTCTCGTAAGAAACAAAATGCAAGAAAACTTGCTTAAAATGCAATATTATGCGAAATTCTGAGATTTGAAGGCCAAATCACATATCGTGATACTACATGAAATAGTATCGAAATATTGGTAAAAATGAATATATTTACGTAATATCAAACTACATGAAAAACGTGAAAAAGTCACGATTATACCAAATTTGAGGATTTTAACTTCGAATCATAAAGCGAGGTTTCGTACTATTTAGATCCTTGAAAAGACATATGACAATGTTGTTTCCAATACAAATTATAAAAATCAATGTGTTTTCATTAGAATTAACTAAAATGTTCCTGATTTTCCGTTTATATTACCGATGGAAGATGTCCACGTAAAACCGCTCTAATCCGGCTGAAACGTCGATATATGCAATAAAAACAGAACTTCTCCCCTTTTCAATATCTTAATCAGTATTTTAAAGAGAAACAAATAGATGATTGAAAATGAAGTATTTAAGGTTATAATCTAATCAATTATGTGTTTGCATCATTTTTATTGTATATTTATTGAGTTAATACTAATAAACTGAAAATTCACAAAAACGTGGAAAAACGGCAAAATATTGCCTAATTCGATGATATTTTGATTAAATCACATAAAGGAAAAGGGAATGATAAACGTCAAAATATTGCTAAATTCGATGATTTCTCGTACGAAACAAAATGCAAGAAAACTTGCTTAAAATGCAATATTATGCGAAAATCTGAGATTTGAAGGCCAAATTACATATCGTGATACTACATGAAATAGTATCGAAATATTGGTAAAAATGAATATATTTACGTAATATCAAACTACATGAAAAACGTGAAAAAAGTCACGATTATACCAAATTTGAGGATTTTAACTTCGAATCATAATGCAAGGTTTCGTATTATTTAGGTCCAAGAAAAGACATATGACAACGTTGTTTCCATTACAAATGATAAAAATCAATGTGTTTTCATTAGAATTAACTGAAATGTTCCTGATTTTCCGTTCATATTACCGATGGAAGATGTACACGTAAAACCGCTCTAATCCGGCTGAAACGTCGATATATGCAATAAAAACAGAACTTCTCCCCCCTTTTCAATATCTTACTCAGTATTTTAAAGAGAAACAAATAGATGATTGTAAATGAAGTATTTAAGGTTATAATCTAATCAATTATGTGTTTGCATCATTTTTATTGTATATTTATTGAGTTAATACTAATAAACTGAAAATTCACAAAAAACGTGGAAAAACGGCAAAATATTGCCTAATTCGATGATATTTTGATTAAATCACATAAAGGAAAAGGGAATGATAAACGTCAAAATATTGCTAAATTCGATGATTTCTCGTAAGAAACAAAATGCAAGAAAACTTGCTTAAAATGCAATATTATGCGAAATTCTGAGATTTGAAGGCCAAATCACATATCGTGATACTACATGAAATAATATCGAAATATTGGTAAAAATGAATATATTTACGTAATATCAAACTACATGAAAAACGTGAAAAAAGTCACGATTATACCAAATTTGAGGATTTTAACTTTGAATCATGAAGAGAGGTTTCGTACTATTTAGATCCTTGAAAAGACATATGACAATGTTGTTTCCAATACAAATTATAAAAATCAATGTGTTTTCATTAGAATTAACTAAAATGTTCCTGATTTTCCGTTTATATTACCGATGGAAGATGTCCACGTAAAACCGCTCTAATCCGGCTGAAACGTCGATATATGCAATAAAAACAGAACTTCTCCCCTTTTCAATATCTTAATCAGTATTTTAAAGAGAAACAAATAGATGATTGAAAATGAAGTATTTAAGGTTATAATCTAATCAATTATGTGTTTGCATCATTTTTATTGTATATTTATTGAGTTAATACTAATAAACTGAAAATTCACAAAAACGTGGAAAAACGGCAAAATATTGCCTAATTCGATGATATTTTGATTAAATCACATAAAGGAAAAGGGAATGATAAACGTCAAAATATTGCTAAATTCGATGATTTCTCGTACGAAACAAAATGCAAGAAAACTTGCTTAAAATGCAAAATTATGCGAAATTCTGAGATTTGAAGGCCAAATCACATATCGTGATACTACATGAAATAGTATCGAAATATTGGTAAAAATGAATATATTTACGTAATATCAAACTACATGAAAAACGTGAAAAAAGTCACGATTATACCAAATTTGAGGATTTTAACTTCGAATCATAATGCAAGGTTTCGTATTATTTAGATCCAAGAAAAGACATATGACAATGTTGTTTCCATTACAAATGATAAAAATCAATGTGTTTTCATTAGAATTAACTGAAATGTTCCTGATTTTCCGTTCATATTACCGATGGAAGATGTACACTTAAAACCGCTCTAATCCGGCTGAAACGTCGATATATGCAATAAAAACAGAACTTCTCCCCTTTTCAATATCTTACTCAGTATTTTAAAGAGAAACAAATAGATGATTGTAAATGAAGTATTTAAGGTTATAATCTAATCAATTATGTGTTTGCATCATTTTTATTGTATATTTATTGAGTTAATACTAATAAACTGAAAATTCACAAAAACGTGGAAAAACGGCAAAATATTGCCTAATTCGATGATATTTTGATTAAATCTCATAAAGGAAAAGGGAATGATAAACGTCAAAATATTGCTAAATTCGATGATTTCTCGTACGAAACAAAATGCAAGAAAACTTGCTTAAAATGCAATATTATGCGAAATTCTGAGATTTGAAGGCCAAATCACATATCGTGATACTACATGAAATAGTATCGAAATATTGGTTAAAATGAATATATTTACGTAATATCAAACTACATGAAAAACGTGAAAAAAGTCACGATTATACCAAATTTGAGGATTTTAACTTCGAATCATAAAGAGAGGTTTCGTACTATTTAGATCTAAGAAAAGACATATGACAATGTTGTTTCCAATACAAATTATAAAAATCAATGTGTTTTCATTAGAATTAACTGAAATGTTCCTGATTTTCTGTTCATATTACCGATGGAAGATGTACACGTAAAACCGCTCTAATCCGGCTGAAACGTCGATATATGCAATAAAAACAGAACTTCTCCACTTTTCAATATCTTACTCAGTATTTTAAAGAGAAACAAATAGATGATTGTAAATGAAGTATTTAAGGTTATAATCTAATCAATTATGTGTTTGCATCATTTTTATTGTATATTTATTGAGTTAATACTAATAAACTGAAAATTCACAAAAACGTGGAACAACGGCAAAATATTGCCTAATTCGATGATATTTTGATTAAATCACATAAAGGAAAAGGGAATGATAAACGTCAAAATATTGCTAAATTCGATGATTTCTCGTACGAAACAAAATGCAAGAAAACTTGCTTAAAATGCAATATTATGCGAAAATCTGAGATTTGAAGGCCAAATCACATATCGTGATACTACATGAAATAGTATCGAAATATTGGTAAAAATGAATATATTTACGTAATATCAAACTACATGAAAAACGTGAAAAAGTCACGATTATACCAAATTTGAGGATTTTAACTTCGAATCATAATGCAAGGTTTCGTATTATTTAGGTCCAAGAAAAGACATATGAAAACGTTGTTTCCATTACAAATGATAAAAATCAATGTGTTTTCATTAGAATTAACTGAAATGTTCCTGATTTTCCGTTCATATTACCGATGGAAGATGTACACGTAAAACCGCTCTAATCCGGCTGAAACGTCGATATATGCAATAAAAACAGAACTTCTCTCCTTTTCAATATCTTAATCAGTATTTTAAAGAGAAACAAATAGATGATTGAAAATAAAGTATTTAAAGTTATAATCTAATCAATTATGTGTTTGCATCATTTTTATTGTATATTTATTGAGTTAATACTAATAAACTGAAAATTCACAAAAACGTGGAAAAACGGCAAAATATTGCCTAATTCCATGATATTTTGATTAAATCACATAAAGGAAAAGGGAATGATAAACGTCAAAATATTGCTAAATTCGATGATTTCTCGTACGAAACAAAATGCAAGAAAACTTGCTTAAAATGCAATATTATGCGAAAATCTGAGATTTGAAGGCCAAATCACATATCGTGATACTACATGAAATAGTATCGAAATATTGGTAAAAATGAATATATTTACGTAATATACGTAATACAATAATTACGTAATATAATAATAATATACTACATGAAAAACGTGAAAAAAGTCACGATTATACCAAATTTGAGGATTTTAACTTCGAATCATATGCAAGGTTTCGTATTATTTAGAACCAAGAAAAGACATATGACAATGTTGTTTCCATTACAAATGATAAAAATCAATGTGTTTTCATTAGAATTAACTGAAATGTTCCTGATTTTCCGTTCATATTACCGATGGAAGATGTACACGTAAAACCGCTCTAATCCGTCTGAAACGTCGATATATGCAATAAAAACAGAACTTCTCCCCTTTTCAATATCTTACTCAGTATTTTAAAGAGAAACAAATAGATGATTGTAAATGAAGTATTTAAGGTTATAATCTAATCAATTATGTGTTTGCATCATTTTTATTGTATATTTATTGAGTTAATACTAATAAACTGAAAATTCACAAAAACGTGGAAAAACGGCAAAATATTGCGTAATTCGATGATATTTTGATTAAATCACATAAAGGAAAAGGTAATGATAAACGTCAAAATATTGCTAAATTCGATGATTTCTCGTACGAAACAAAATGCAAGAAAACTTGCTTAAAACGCAATATTATGTGAAATTCTGAGTTTTGAAGGCCAAATCACATATCGTGATACTACATGAAATAGTATCGAAATATTGGTAAAAATGAATATATTTACGTAATATCAAACTATATGAAAAACATGAAAAAGTCACGATTATACCAAATTTGAGGATTTTAACTTCGAATCATAAAGCGAGGTTTCGTACTATTTAGATCCATGAAAAGACATATGACAATGTTGTTTCCAATACAAATTATAAAAATCAATGTGTTTTCATTAGAATTAACTAAAATGTTCCTGATTTTCCGTTTATATTACCGATGGAAGATGTCCACGTAAAACCGCTCTAATCCGGCTGAAACGTCGATATATGCAATAAAAACAGAACTTCTCCCCTTTTCAATATCTTAATCAGTATTTTAAAGAGAAACAAATAGATGATTGAAAATAAAGTATTTAAGATTATAATCTAATCAATTATGTGTTTGCATCATTTTTATTGTATATTTATTGAGTTAATACTAATAAACTGAAAATTCACAAAAACGTGGAAAAACGGCAAAATATTGCCTAATTCCATGATATTTTGATTAAATCACATAAAGGAAAAGGGAATGATAAACGTCAAAATATTGCTAAATTCGATGATTTCTCGTACGAAACAAAATGCAAGAAAACTTGCTTAAAATGCAATATTATGCGAAAATCTGAGATTTGAAGGCCAAATCACATATCGTGATACTACATGAAATAGTATCGAAATATTGGTAAAAATGAATATATTTACGTAATATCAAACTACATGAAAAACGTGAAAAAGTCACGATTATACCAAATTTGAGGATTTTAACTTCGAATCATAATGCAAGGTTTCGTATTATTTAGGTCCAAGAAAAGACATATGACAACGTTGTTTCCATTACAAATGATAAAAATCAATGTGTTTTCATTAGAATTAACTGAAATGTTCCTGATTTTCCGTTCATATTACCGATGGAAGATGTACACGTAAAACCGCTCTAATCCGGCTGAAACGTCGATATATGCAATAAAAACAGAACTTCTCCCCTTTTCAATATCTTAATCAGTATTTTAAAGAGAAACAAATAGATGATTGAAAATAAAGTATTTAAAGTTATAATCTAATCAATTATGTGTTTGCATCATTTTTATTGTATATTTATTGAGTTAATACTAATAAACTGAAAATTCACAAAAACGTGGAAAAACGGCAAAATATTGCCTAATTCCATGATATTTTGATTAAATCACATAAAGGAAAAGGGAATGATAAACGTCAAAATATTGCTAAATTCGATGATTTCTCGTACGAAACAAAATGCAAGAAAACTTGCTTAAAATGCAATATTATGCGAAAATCTGAGATTTGAAGGCCAAATCACATATCGTGATACTACATGAAATAGTATCGAAATATTGGTAAAAATGAATATATTTACGTAATATCAAACTACATGAAAAACGTGAAAAAGTCACGATTATACCAAATTTGAGGATTTTAACTTCGAATCATAATGCAAGGTTTCGTATTATTTAGGTCCAAGAAAAGACATATGACAACGTTGTTTCCATTACAAATGATAAAAATCAATGTGTTTTCATTAGAATTAACTGAAATGTTCCTGATTTTCCGTTCATATTACCGATGGAAGATGTACACGTAAAACCGCTCTAATCCGGCTGAAACGTCGATATATGCAATAAAAACAGAACTTCTCCCCTTTTCAATATCTTAATCAGTATTTTAAAGAGAAACAAATAGATGATTGAAAATAAAGTATTTAAAGTTATAATCTAATCAATTATGTGTTTGCATCATTTTTATTGTATATTTATTGAGTTAATACTAATAAACTGAAAATTCACAAAAACGTGGAAAAACGGCAAAATATTGCCTAATTCCATGATATTTTGATTAAATCACATAAAGGAAAAGGGAATGATAAACGTCAAAATATTGCTAAATTCGATGATTTCTCGTACGAAACAAAATGCAAGAAAACTTGCTTAAAATGCAATATTATGCGAAAATCTGAGATTTGAAGGCCAAATCACATATCGTGATACTACATGAAATAGTATCGAAATATTGGTAAAAATGAATATATTTACGTAATATACGTAATACAATAATTACGTAATATAATAATAATATACTACATGAAAAACGTGAAAAAAGTCACGATTATACCAAATTTGAGGATTTTAACTTCGAATCATATGCAAGGTTTCGTATTATTTAGATCCAAGAAAAGACATATGACAATGTTGTTTCCATTACAAATGATAAAAATCAATGTGTTTTCATTAGAATTAACTGAAATGTTCCTGATTTTCCGTTCATATTACCGATGGAAGATGTACACGTAAAACCGCTCTAATCCGGCTGAAACGTCGATATATGCAATAAAAACAGAACTTCTCCCCTTTTCAATATCTTACTCAGTATTTTAAAGAGAAACAAATAGATGATTGTAAATGAAGTATTTAAGGTTATAATCTAATCAATTATGTGTTTGCATCATTTTTATTGTATATTTATTGAGTTAACACTAATAAACTGAAAATTCACAAAAACGTGGAAAAACGGCAAAATATTGCGTAATTCGATGATATTTTGATTAAATCACATAAAGGAAAAGGTAATGATAAACGTCAAAATATTGCTAAATTCGATGATTTCTCGTACGAAACAAAATGCAAGAAAACTTGCTTAAAATGCAATATTATGCGAAATTCTGAGATTTGAAGGCCAAATCACATATCGTGATACTACATGAAATAGTATCGAAATATTGGTAAAAATGAATATATTTACGTAATTTCAAACTACATGAAAAACGTGAAAAAAGTCACGATTATACCAAATTTGAGGATTTTAACTTCGAATCATAAAGAGAGGTTTCGTATTATTTAGATCCAAGAAAAGACATATGCCAATGTTGTTTCCAATACAAATGATAAAAATCAATGTGTTTTCATTAGAATTAACTGAAATGTTCCTGATTTTCTGTTCATATTACCGATGGAAGATGTACACGTAAAACCGCTCTAATCCGGCTGAAACGTCGATATATGCAATAAAAACAGAACTTCTCCACTTTTCAATATCTTACTCAGTATTTTAAAGAGAAACAAATAGATGATTGTAAATGAAGTATTTAAGGTTATAATCTAATCAATTATGTGTTTGCATCATTTTTATTGTATATTTATTGAGTTAATACTAATAAACTGAAAATTCACAAAAACGTGGAACAACGGCAAAATATTGCCTAATTCGATGATATTTTGATTAAATCACATAAAGGAAAAGGGAATGATAAACGTCAAAATATTGCTAAATTCGATGATTTCTCGTACGAAACAAAATGCAAGAAAACTTGCTTAAAACGCAATATTATGCGAAATTCTGAGTTTTGAAGGCCAAATCACATATCGTGATACTACATGAAATAGTATCGAAATATTGGTAAAAATGAATATATTTACGTAATATCAAACTACATGAAAAACGTGAAAAAGTCACGATTATACCAAATTTGAGGATTTTAACTTCGAATCATAAAGCGAGGTTTCGTACTATTTAGATCCATGAAAAGACATATGACAATGTTGTTTCCAATACAGATTATAAAAATCAATGTGTTTTCATTAGAATTAACTAAAATGTTCCTGATTTTCCGTTTATATTACCGATGGAAGATGTCCACGTAAAACCGCTCTAATCCGGCTGAAACGTCGATATATGCAATAAAAACAGAACTTCTCCCCTTTTCAATATCTTAATCAGTATTTTAAAGAGAAACAAATAGATGATTGAAAATAAAGTATTTAAGATTATAATCTAATCAATTATGTGTTTGCATCATTTTTATTGTATATTTATTGAGTTAATACTAATAAACTGAAAATTCACAAAAACGTGGAAAAACGGCAAAATATTGCCTAATTCCATGATATTTTGATTAAATCACATAAAGGAAAAGGGAATGATAAACGTCAAAATATTGCTAAATTCGATGACTTCTCGTACGAAACAAAATGCAAGAAAACTTGCTTAAAATGCAATATTATGCGAAAATCTGAGATTTGAAGGCCAAATCACATATCGTGATACTACATGAAATAGTATCGAAATATTGGTAAAAATGAATATATTTACGTAATATCAAACTACATGAAAAACGTGAAAAAAGTCACGATTATACCAAATTTGAGGATTTTAACTTCGAATCATAATGCAAGGTTTCGTATTATTTAGGTCCAAGAAAAGACATATGACAACGTTGTTTCCATTACAAATGATAAAAATCAATGTGTTTTCATTAGAATTAACTGAAATGTTCCTGATTTTCCGTTCATATTACCGATGGAAGATGTACACGTAAAACCGCTCTAATCCGGCTGAAACGTCGATATATGCAATAAAAACAGAACTTCTCCCCTTTTCAATATCTTACTCAGTATTTTAAAGAGAAACAAATAGATGATTGTAAATGAAGTATTTAAGGTTATAATCTAATCAATTATGTGTTTGCATTATTTTTATTGTATATTTATTGAGTTAATACTAATAAACTGAAAATTCACAAAAACGTGGAAAAACGGCAAAATATTGCCTAATTCGATGATATTTTGATTAAATCACATAAAGGAAAAGGGAATGATAAACGTCAAAATATTGCTAAATTCGATGATTTCTCGTACGAAACAAAATGCAAGAAAACTTGCTTAAAATGCAATATTATGCGAAATTCTGAGATTTGAAGGCCAAATCACATATCGTGATACTACATGAAATAGTATCGAAATATTGGTAAAAATGACTATATTTACGTAATATCAAACTACATGAAAAACGTGAAAAAAGTCACGATTATACCAAATTTGAGGATTTTAACTTCGAATCATAAAGAGAGGTTTCGTAATATTTAGATCCAAGAAAAGACATATGACAATGTTGTTTCCAATACAAATTATAAAAATCAATGTTTTTCATTAGAATTAACTAAAATGTTCCTGATTTTCCGTTTATATTACCGATGGAAGATGTCCACGTAAAACCGCTCTAATCCGGCTGAAACGTCGATATATGCAATAAAAACCGAACTTCTCCCCTTTTCAATATCTTAATCAGTATTTTAAAGAGAAACAAATAGATGATTGAAAATAAAGTATTTAAGGTTATAATCTAATCAATTATGTGTTTGCATAATTTTTATTGTATATTTATTGAGTTAATACTAATAAACTGAAAATTCACAAAAACGTGGAAAAACGGCAAAATATTGCCTAATTCGATGATATTTTGATTAAATCACATAAAGGAAAAGGGAATGATAAACGTCAAAATATTGCTAAATTCGATGATTTCTCGTACGAAACAAAATGCAAGAAAACTTGCTTAAAATGCAAAATTATGCGAAAATCTGAGATTTGAAGGCCAAATCACATATCGTGATACTACATGAAATAGTATCGAAATATTGGTAAAAATGAATATATTTACGTAATATCAAACTACATGAAAAACGTGAAAAAAGTCACGATTATACCAAATTTGAGGATTTTAACTTCGAATCATAATGCAAGGTTTCGTATTATTTAGATCCAAGAAAAGACATATGACAATGTTGTTTCCAATACAAATGATAAAAATCAATGTGTTTTCATTAGAATTAACTGAAATGTTCCTGATTTTCTGTTCATATTACCGATGGAAGATGTACACGTAAAACCGCTCTAATCCGGCTGAAACGTCGATATATGCAATAAAAACAGAACTTCTCCCCTTTTCAATATCTTACTCAGTATTTTAAAGAGAAACAAATAGATGATTGTAAATGAAGTATTTAAGCTTATAATCTAATCAATTATGTGTTTGCATCATTTTTATTGTATATTTATTGAGTTAATACTAATAAACTGAAAATTCACAAAAAACGTGGAAAAACGGCAAAATATTGCCTAATTCGATGATATTTTGATTAAATCACATAAAGGAAAAGGGAATGATAAACGTCAAAATATTGCTAAATTCGATGATTTCTCGTAGGAAACAAAATGCAAGAAAACTTGCTTAAAATGCAATATTATGCGAAATTCTGAGATTTGAAGGCCAAATCACATATCGTGATACTACATGAAATAGTACCGAAATATTGGTAAAAATGAATATATTTACGTAATATCAAACTACATGAAAAACGTGAAAAAGTCACGATTATACCAAATTTGAGGATTTTAACTTCGAATCATAAAGCGAGGTTTCGTATTATTTAGATCCATGAAAAGACATATGACAATGTTGTTTCCAATACAAATTATAAAAATTAATGTGTTTTCATTAGAATTAACTAAAATGTTCCTGATTTTCCGTTTATATTACCGATGGAAGATGTCCACGTAAAACCGCTCTAATCCGGCTGAAACGTCGATATATGCAATAAAAACCGAACTTCTCCCCTTTTCAATATCTTAATCAGTATTTTAAAGAGAAACAAATAGATGATTGAAAATAAAGTATTTAAGGTTATAATCTAATCAATTATGTGTTTGCATAATTTTTATTGTATATTTATTGAGTTAATACTAATAAACTGAAAATTCACAAAAACGTGGAAAAACGGCAAAATATTGCCTAATTCGATGATATTTTGATTAAATCACATAAAGGAAAAGGGAATGATAAACGTCAAAATATTGCTAAATTCGATGATTTCTCGTACGAAACAAAATGCAAGAAAACTTGCTTAAAATGCAATATTATGCGAAATTCTGAGATTTGAAGGCCAAATCACATATCGTGATACTACATGAAATAGTATCGAAATATTGGTAAAAATGACTATATTTACGTAATATCAAACTACATGAAAAACGTGAAAAAAGTCACGATTATACCAAATTTGAGGATTTTAACTTCGAATCATAAAGAGAGGTTTCGTAATATTTAGATCCAAGAAAAGACATATGACAATGTTGTTTCCAATACAAATTATAAAAATCAATGTTTTTCATTAGAATTAACTAAAATGTTCCTGATTTTCCGTTTATATTACCGATGGAAGATGTCCACGTAAAACCGCTCTAATCCGGCTGAAACGTCGATATATGCAATAAAAACCGAACTTCTCCCCTTTTCAATATCTTAATCAGTATTTTAAAGAGAAACAAATAGATGATTGAAAATAAAGTATTTAAGGTTATAATCTAATCAATTATGTGTTTGCATAATTTTTATTGTATATTTATTGAGTTAATACTAATAAACTGAAAATTCACAAAAACGTGGAAAAACGGCAAAATATTGCCTAATTCGATGATATTTTGATTAAATCACATAAAGGAAAAGGGAATGATAAACGTCAAAATATTGCTAAATTCGATGATTTCTCGTACGAAACAAAATGCAAGAAAACTTGCTTAAAATGCAAAATTATGCGAAAATCTGAGATTTGAAGGCCAAATCACATATCGTGATACTACATGAAATAGTATCGAAATATTGGTAAAAATGAATATATTTACGTAATATCAAACTACATGAAAAACGTGAAAAAAGTCACGATTATACCAAATTTGAGGATTTTAACTTCGAATCATAATGCAAGGTTTCGTATTATTTAGATCCAAGAAAAGACATATGACAATGTTGTTTCCAATACAAATGATAAAAATCAATGTGTTTTCATTAGAATTAACTGAAATGTTCCTGATTTTCTGTTCATATTACCGATGGAAGATGTACACGTAAAACCGCTCTAATCCGGCTGAAACGTCGATATATGCAATAAAAACAGAACTTCTCCCCTTTTCAATATCTTACTCAGTATTTTAAAGAGAAACAAATAGATGATTGTAAATGAAGTATTTAAGCTTATAATCTAATCAATTATGTGTTTGCATCATTTTTATTGTATATTTATTGAGTTAATACTAATAAACTGAAAATTCACAAAAAACGTGGAAAAACGGCAAAATATTGCCTAATTCGATGATATTTTGATTAAATCACATAAAGGAAAAGGGAATGATAAACGTCAAAATATTGCTAAATTCGATGATTTCTCGTAGGAAACAAAATGCAAGAAAACTTGCTTAAAATGCAATATTATGCGAAATTCTGAGATTTGAAGGCCAAATCACATATCGTGATACTACATGAAATAGTACCGAAATATTGGTAAAAATGAATATATTTACGTAATATCAAACTACATGAAAAACGTGAAAAAGTCACGATTATACCAAATTTGAGGATTTTAACTTCGAATCATAAAGCGAGGTTTCGTATTATTTAGATCCATGAAAAGACATATGACAATGTTGTTTCCAATACAAATTATAAAAATTAATGTGTTTTCATTAGAATTAACTAAAATGTTCCTGATTTTCCGTTTATATTACCGATGGAAGATGTCCACGTAAAACCGCTCTAATCCGGCTGAAACGTCGATATATGCAATAAAAACCGAACTTCTCCCCTTTTCAATATCTTAATCAGTATTTTAAAGAGAAACAAATAGATGATTGAAAATAAAGTATTTAAGGTTATAATCTAATCAATTATGTGTTTGCATAATTTTTATTGTATATTTATTGAGTTAATACTAATAAACTGAAAATTCACAAAAACGTGGAAAAACGGCAAAATATTGCCTAATTCGATGATATTTTGATTAAATCACATAAAGGAAAAGGGAATGATAAACGTCAAAATATTGCTAAATTCGATGATTTCTCGTACGAAACAAAATGCAAGAAAACTTGCTTAAAATGCAAAATTATGCGAAAATCTGAGATTTGAAGGCCAAATCACATATCGTGATACTACATGAAATAGTGTCGAAATATTGGTAAAAATGAATATATTTACGTAATATCAAACTACATGAAAAACGTGAAAAAAGTCACGATTATACCAAATTTGAGGATTTTAACTTCGAATCACAATGCAAGGTTTCGTATTATTTAGATCCAAGAAAAGACATATGACAATGTTGTTTCCAATACAAATGATAAAAATCAATGTGTTTTCATTAGAATTAACTGAAATGTTCCTGATTTTCCGTTCATATTACCGATGGAAGATGTACACGTAAAACCGCTCTAATCCGGCTGAAACGTCGATATATGCAATAAAAACAGAACTTCTCCCCTTTTCAATATCTTACTCAGTATTTTAAAGAGAAACAAATAGATGATTGTAAATGAAGTATTTAAGGTCATAATCTAATCAATTATGTGTTTGCATCATTTTTATTGTATATTTATTGAGTTAATACTAATAAACTGAAAATTCACAAAAAACGTGGAAAAACGGCAAAATATTGCCTAATTCGATGATATTTTGATTAAATCACATAAAGGAAAAGGGAATGATAAGCGTCAAAATATTGCTAAATTCGATGATTTCTCGTAGGAAACAAAATGCAAGAAAACTTGCTTAAAATGCAATATTAAGCGAAATTCTGAGATTTGAAGGCCAAATCACATATCGTAATACTACATGAAATAGTACCGAAATATTGGTAAAAATGAATATATTTACGTAATATCAAACTACATGAAAAACGTGAAAAAGTCACGATTATACCAAATTTGAGGATTTTAACTTCAAATCATAAAGCGAGGTATCGTATTATTTAGATCCATGAAAAGACATATGACAATGTTGTTTCCAATACAAATTATAAAAATCAATGTGTTTTCATTAGAATTAACTAAAATGTTCCTGATTTTCCGTTTATATTACCGATGGAAGATGAACACGTAAAACCGCTCTAATCCGGCTGAAACGTCGATATATGCAATAAAAACAGAACTTCTCCCCTTTTCAATATCTTACTCAGTATTTTAAAGAGAAACAAATAGATGATTGAAAATGAAGTAGTTAAGGTTATAATCTAATCAATTATGTGTTTGCATCATTTTTATTGTATATTTATTGAGTTAATACTAATAAACTGAAAATTCACAAAAACGTGGAAAAACGGCAAAATATTGCCTAATTCGATGATATTTTGATTAAATCACATAAAGGAAAAGGGAATGATAAACGTCAAAATATTGCTAAATTCGATGATTTCTCGTACGAAACAAAATGCAAGAAAACTTGCTTAAAATGCAATATTATGCGAAATTCTGAGATTTGAAGGCCAAATCACATATCGTGATACTACATGAAATAGTATCGAAATATTGGTAAAAATGACTATATTTACGTAATATCAAACTACATGAAAAACGTGAAAAAAGTCACGATTATACCAAATTTGAGGATTTTAACTTCGAATCATAAAGAGAGGTTTCGTAATATTTAGATCCAAGAAAAGACATATGACAATGTTGTTTCCAATACAAATTATAAAAATCAATGTTTTTCATTAGAATTAACTAAAATGTTCCTGATTTTCCGTTCATATTACCGATGGAAGATGTACACGTAAAACCGCTCTAATCCGGCTGAAACGTCGATATATGCAATAAAAACAGAACTTCTCCCCTTTTCAATATCTTACTCAGTATTTTAAAGAGAAACAAATAGATGATTGTAAATGAAGTATTTAAGGTTATAATCTAATCAATTATGTGTTTGCATCATTTTTATTGTATATTTATTGAGTTAATACTAATAAACTGAAAATTCACAAAAAACGTGGAAAAACGGCAAAATATTGCCTAATTCGATGATATTTTGATTAAATCACATAAAGGAAAAGGGAATGATAAACGTCAAAATATTGCTAAATTCGATGATTTCTCGTAAGAAACAAAATGCAAGAAAACTTGCTTAAAATGCAATATTATGCGAAATTCTGAGATTTGAAGGCCAAATCACATATCGTGATACTACATGAAATAGTATCGAAATATTGGTAAAAATGAATATATTTACGTAATATCAAACTACATGAAAAACGTGAAAAAAGTCACGATTATACCAAATTTGAGGATTTTAACTTCGAATCATAATGCAAGGTTTCGTATTATTTAGATCCAAGAAAAGACATATGACAATGTTGTTTCCATTACAAATGATAAAAATCAATGTGTTTTCATTAGAATTAACTGAAATGTTCCTGATTTTCCGTTCATATTACCGATGGAAGATGTACACTTAAAACCGCTCTAATCCGGCTGAAACGTCGATATATGCAATAAAAACAGAACTTCTCCCCTTTTCAATATCTTACTCAGTATTTTAAAGAGAAACAAATAGATGATTGTAAATGAAGTATTTAAGGTTATAATCTAATCAATTATGTGTTTGCATCATTTTTATTGTATATTTATTGAGTTAATACTAATAAACTGAAAATTCACAAAAACGTGGAAAAACGGCAAAATATTGCCTAATTCGATGATATTTTGATTAAATCTCATAAAGGAAAAGGGAATGATAAACGTCAAAATATTGCTAAATTCGATGATTTCTCGTACGAAACAAAATGCAAGAAAACTTGCTTAAAATGCAATATTATGCGAAATTCTGAGATTTGAAGGCCAAATCACATATCGTGATACTACATGAAATAGTATCGAAATATTGGTTAAAATGAATATATTTACGTAATATCAAACTACATGAAAAACGTGAAAAAAGTCACGATTATACCAAATTTGAGGATTTTAACTTCGAATCATAAAGAGAGGTTTCGTACTATTTAGATCCAAGAAAAGACATATGACAATGTTGTTTCCAATACAAATTATAAAAATCAATGTGTTTTCATTAGAATTAACTAAAATGTTCCTGATTTTCCGTTTATATTACCGATGGAAGATGTCCACGTAAAACCGCTCTAATCCGGCTGAAACGTCGATATATGCAATAAAAACCGAACTTCTCCCCTTTTCAATATCTTAATCAGTATTTTAAAGAGAAACAAATAGATGATTGAAAATAAAGTATTTAAGGTTATAATCTAATCAATTATGTGTTTGCATAATTTTTATTGTATATTTATTGAGTTAATACTAATAAACTGAAAATTCACAAAAACGTGGAAAAACGGCAAAATATTGCCTAATTCGATGATATTTTGATTAAATCACATAAAGGAAAAGGGAATGATAAACGTCAAAATATTGCTAAATTCGATGATTTCTCGTACGAAACAAAATGCAAGAAAACTTGCTTAAAATGCAAAATTATGCGAAAATCTGAGATTTGAAGGCCAAATCACATATCGTGATACTACATGAAATAGTATCGAAATATTGGTAAAAATGAATATATTTACGTAATATCAAACTACATGAAAAACGTGAAAAAAGTCACGATTATACCAAATTTGAGGATTTTAACTTCGAATCATAATGCAAGGTTTCGTATTATTTAGATCCAAGAAAAGACATATGACAATGTTGTTTCCAATACAAATGATAAAAATCAATGTGTTTTCATTAGAATTAACTGAAATGTTCCTGATTTTCCGTTCATATTACCGATGGAAGATGTACACGTAAAACCGCTCTAATCCGGCTGAAACGTCGATATATGCAATAAAAACAGAACTTCTCCCCTTTTCAATATCTTACTCAGTATTTTAAAGAGAAACAAATAGATGATTGTAAATGAAGTATTTAAGGTTATAATCTAATCAATTATGTGTTTGCATCATTTTTATTGTATATTTATTGAGTTAATACTAATAAACTGAAAATTCACAAAAAACGTGGAAAAACGGCAAAATATTGCCTAATTCGATGATATTTTGATTAAATCACATAAAGGAAAAGGGAATGATAAACGTCAAAATATTGCTAAATTCGATGATTTCTCGTAAGAAACAAAATGCAAGAAAACTTGCTTAAAATGCAATATTATGCGAAATTCTGAGATTTGAAGGCCAAATCACATATCGTGATACTACATGAAATAGTATCGAAATATTGGTAAAAATGAATATATTTACGTAATATCAAACTACATGAAAAACGTGAAAAAAGTCACGATTATACCAAATTTGAGGATTTTAACTTCGAATCATAATGCAAGGTTTCGTATTATTTAGATCCAAGAAAAGACATATGACAATGTTGTTTCCATTACAAATGATAAAAATCAATGTGTTTTCATTAGAATTAACTGAAATGTTCCTGATTTTCCCTTCATATTACCGATGGAAGATGTACACTTAAAACCGCTCTAATCCGGCTGAAACGTCGATATATGCAATAAAAACAGAACTTCTCCCCTTTTCAATATCTTACTCAGTATTTTAAAGAGAAACAAATAGATGATTGTAAATGAAGTATTTAAGGTTATAATCTAATCAATTATGTGTTTGCATCATTTTTATTGTATATTTATTGAGTTAATACTAATAAACTGAAAATTCACAAAAACGTGGAAAAACGGCAAAATATTGCCTAATTCGATGATATTTTGATTAAATCTCATAAAGGAAAAGGGAATGATAAACGTCAAAATATTGCTAAATTCGATGATTTCTCGTACGAAACAAAATGCAAGAAAACTTGCTTAAAATGCAATATTATGCGAAATTCTGAGATTTGAAGGCCAAATCACATATCGTGATACTACATGAAATAGTATCGAAATATTGGTTAAAATGAATATATTTACGTAATATCAAACTACATGAAAAACGTGAAAAAAGTCACGATTATACCAAATTTGAGGATTTTAACTTCGAATCATAAAGAGAGGTTTCGTACTATTTAGATCCAAGAAAAGACATATGACAATGTTGTTTCCAATACAAATTATAAAAATCAATGTGTTTTCATTAGAATTAACTAAAATGTTCCTGATTTTCCGTTTATATTACCGATGGAAGATGTCCACGTAAAACCGCTCTAATCCGGCTGAAACGTCGATATATGCAATAAAAACCGAACTTCTCCCCTTTTCAATATCTTAATCAGTATTTTAAAGAGAAACAAATAGATGATTGAAAATAAAGTATTTAAGGTTATAATCTAATCAATTATGTGTTTGCATAATTTTTATTGTATATTTATTGAGTTAATACTAATAAACTGAAAATTCACAAAAACGTGGAAAAACGGCAAAATATTGCCTAATTCGATGATATTTTGATTAAATCACATAAAGGAAAAGGGAATGATAAACGTCAAAATATTGCTAAATTCGATGATTTCTCGTACGAAACAAAATGCAAGAAAACTTGCTTAAAATGCAAAATTATGCGAAAATCTGAGATTTGTAGGCCAAATCACATATCGTGATACTACATGAAATAGTATCGAAATATTGGTAAAAATGAATATATTTACGTAATATCAAACTACATGAAAAACGTGAAAAAAGTCACGATTATACCAAATTTGAGGATTTTAACTTCGAATCATAATGCAAGGTTTCGTATTATTTAGATCCAAGAAAAGACATATGACAATGTTGTTTCCAATACAAATGATAAAAATCAATGTGTTTTCATTAGAATTAACTGAAATGTTCCTGATTTTCTGTTCATATTACCGATGGAAGATGTACACGTAAAACCGCTCTAATCCGGCTGAAACGTCGATATATGCAATAAAAACAGAACTTCTCCCCTTTTCAATATCTTACTCAGTATTTTAAAGAGAAACAAATAGATGATTGTAAATGAAGTATTTAAGGTTATAATCTAATCAATTATGTGTTTGCATCATTTTTATTGTATATTTATTGAGTTAATACTAATAAACTGAAAATTCACAAAAAACGTGGAAAAACGGCAAAATATTGCCTAATTCGATGATATTTTGATTAAATCACATAAAGGAAAAGGGAATGATAAACGTCAAAATATTGCTAAATTCGATGATTTCTCGTAGGAAACAAAATGCAAGAAAACTTGCTTAAAATGCAATATTATGCGAAATTCTGAGATTTGAAGGCCAAATCACATATCGTGATACTACATGAAATAGTACCGAAATATTGGTAAAAATTAATATATTTACGTAATATCAAACTACATGAAAAACGTGAAAAAGTCACGATTATACCAAATTTGAGGATTTTAACTTCGAATCATAAAGCGAGGTTTCGTATTATTTAGATCCATGAAAAGACATATGACAATGTTGTTTCCAATACAAATTATAAAAATTAATGTGTTTTCATTAGAATTAACTAAAATGTTCCTGATTTTCCGTTTATATTACCGATGGAAGATGTCCACGTAAAACCGCTCTAATCCGGCTGAAACGTCGATATATGCAATAAAAACCGAACTTCTCCCCTTTTCAATATCTTAATCAGTATTTTAAAGAGAAACAAATAGATGATTGAAAATAAAGTATTTAAGGTTATAATCTAATCAATTATGTGTTTGCATAATTTTTATTGTATATTTATTGAGTTAATACTAATAAACTGAAAATTCACAAAAACGTGGAAAAACGGCAAAATATTGCCTAATTCGATGATATTTTGATTAAATCACATAAAGGAAAAGGGAATGATAAACGTCAAAATTTTGCTAAATTCGATGATTTCTCGTACGAAACAAAATGCAAGAAAACTTGCTTAAAATGCAAAATTATGCGAAAATCTGAGATTTGAAGGCCAAATCACATATCGTGATACTACATGAAATAGTATCGAAATATTGGTAAAAATGAATATATTTACGTAATATCAAACTACATGAAAAACGTGAAAAAAGTCACGATTATACCAAATTTGAGGATTTTAACTTCGAATCATAATGCAAGGTTTCGTATTATTTAGATCCAAGAAAAGACATATGACAATGTTGTTTCCAATACAAATGATAAAAATCAATGTGTTTTCATTAGAATTAACTGAAATGTTCCTGATTTTCCGTTCATATTACCGATGGAAGATGTACACGTAAAACCGCTCTAATCCGGCTGAAACGTCGATATATGCAATAAAAACAGAACTTCTCCCCTTTTCAATATCTTACTCAGTATTTTAAAGAGAAACAAATAGATGATTGTAAATGAAGTATTTAAGGTCATAATCTAATCAATTATGTATTTGCATCATTTTTATTGTATATTTATTGAGTTAATACTAATAAACTGAAAATTCACAAAAAACGTGGAAAAACGGCAAAATATTGCCTAATTCGATGATATTTTGATTAAATCACATAAAGGAAAAGGGAATGATAAGCGTCAAAATATTGCTAAATTCGATGATTTCTCGTACGAAACAAAATGCAAGAAAACTTGCTTAAAATGCAATATTATGCGAAATTCTGAGATTTGAAGGCCAAATCACATATCGTGATACTACATGAAATAGTATCGAAATATTGGTTAAAATGAATATATTTACGTAATATCAAACTACATGAAAAACGTGAAAAAAGTCACGATTATACCAAATTTGAGGATTTTAACTTCGAATCATAAAGAGAGGTTTCGTACTATTTAGATCCAAGAAAAGACATATGACAATGTTGTTTCCAATACAAATTATAAAAATCAATGTGTTTTCATTAGAATTAACTAAAATGTTCCTGATTTTCCGTTTATATTACCGATGGAAGATGTCCACGTAAAACCGCTCTAATCCGGCTGAAACGTCGATATATGCAATAAAAACCGAACTTCTCCCCTTTTCAATATCTTAATCAGTATTTTAAAGAGAAACAAATAGATGATTGAAAATAAAGTATTTAAGGTTATAATCTAATCAATTATGTGTTTGCATAATTTTTATTGTATATTTATTGAGTTAATACTAATAAACTGAAAATTCACAAAAACGTGGAAAAACGGCAAAATATTGCCTAATTCGATGATATTTTGATTAAATCACATAAAGGAAAAGGGAATGATAAACGTCAAAATATTGCTAAATTCGATGATTTCTCGTACGAAACAAAATGCAAGAAAACTTGCTTAAAATGCAAAATTATGCGAAAATCTGAGATTTGTAGGCCAAATCACATATCGTGATACTACATGAAATAGTATCGAAATATTGGTAAAAATGAATATATTTACGTAATATCAAACTACATGAAAAACGTGAAAAAAGTCACGATTATACCAAATTTGAGGATTTTAACTTCGAATCATAATGCAAGGTTTCGTATTATTTAGATCCAAGAAAAGACATATGACAATGTTGTTTCCAATACAAATGATAAAAATCAATGTGTTTTCATTAGAATTAACTGAAATGTTCCTGATTTTCTGTTCATATTACCGATGGAAGATGTACACGTAAAACCGCTCTAATCCGGCTGAAACGTCGATATATGCAATAAAAACAGAACTTCTCCCCTTTTCAATATCTTACTCAGTATTTTAAAGAGAAACAAATAGATGATTGTAAATGAAGTATTTAAGGTTATAATCTAATCAATTATGTGTTTGCATCATTTTTATTGTATATTTATTGAGTTAATACTAATAAACTGAAAATTCACAAAAAACGTGGAAAAACGGCAAAATATTGCCTAATTCGATGATATTTTGATTAAATCACATAAAGGAAAAGGGAATGATAAACGTCAAAATATTGCTAAATTCGATGATTTCTCGTAGGAAACAAAATGCAAGAAAACTTGCTTAAAATGCAATATTATGCGAAATTCTGAGATTTGAAGGCCAAATCACATATCGTGATACTACATGAAATAGTACCGAAATATTGGTAAAAATGAATATATTTACGTAATATCAAACTACATGAAAAACGTGAAAAAGTCACGATTATACCAAATTTGAGGATTTTAACTTCGAATCATAAAGCGAGGTTTCGTATTATTTAGATCCATGAAAAGACATATGACAATGTTGTTTCCAATACAAATTATAAAAATTAATGTGTTTTCATTAGAATTAACTAAAATGTTCCTGATTTTCCGTTTATATTACCGATGGAAGATGTCCACGTAAAACCGCTCTAATCCGGCTGAAACGTCGATATATGCAATAAAAACCGAACTTCTCCCCTTTTCAATATCTTAATCAGTATTTTAAAGAGAAACAAATAGATGATTGAAAATAAAGTATTTAAGGTTATAATCTAATCAATTATGTGTTTGCATAATTTTTATTGTATATTTATTGAGTTAATACTAATAAACTGAAAATTCACAAAAACGTGGAAAAACGGCAAAATATTGCCTAATTCGATGATATTTTGATTAAATCACATAAAGGAAAAGGGAATGATAAACGTCAAAATATTGCTAAATTCGATGATTTCTCGTACGAAACAAAATGCAAGAAAACTTGCTTAAAATGCAAAATTTTGCGAAAATCTGAGATTTGAAGGCCAAATCACATATCGTGATACTACATGAAATAGTATCGAAATATTGGTAAAAATGAATATATTTACGTAATATCAAACTACATGAAAAACGTGAAAAAAGTCACGATTATACCAAATTTGAGGATTTTAACTTCGAATCATCATGCAAGGTTTCGTATTATTTAGATCCAAGAAAAGACATATGACAATGTTGTTTCCAATACAAATGATAAAAATCAATGTGTTTTCATTAGAATTAACTGAAATGTTCCTGATTTTCCGTTCATATTACCGATGGAAGATGTACACGTAAAACCGCTCTAATCCGGCTGAAACGTCGATATATGCAATAAAAACAGAACTTCTCCCCTTTTCAATATCTTACTCAGTATTTTAAAGAGAAACAAATAGATGATTGTAAATGAAGTATTTAAGGTCATAATCTAATCAATTATGTATTTGCATCATTTTTATTGTATATTTATTGAGTTAATACTAATAAACTGAAAATTCACAAAAAACGTGGAAAAACGGCAAAATATTGCCTAATTCGATGATATTTTGATTAAATCACATAAAGGAAAAGGGAATGATAAGCGTCAAAATATTGCTAAATTCGATGATTTCTCGTAGGAAACAAAATGCAAGAAAACTTGCTTAAAATGCAATATTAAGCGAAATTCTGAGATTTGAAGGCCAAATCACATATCGTAATACTACATGAAATAGTACCGAAATATTGGTAAAAATGAATATATTTACGTAATATCAAACTACATGAAAAACGTGAAAAAGTCACGATTATACCAAATTTGAGGATTTTAACTTCGAATCATAAAGCGAGGTATCGTATTATTTAGATCCATGAAAAGACATATGACAATGTTGTTTCCAATACAAATTATAAAAATCAATGTGTTTTCATTAGAATTAACTAAAATGTTCCTGATTTTCCGTTTATATTACCGATGGAAGATGAACACGTAAAACCGCTCTAATCCGGCTGAAACGTCGATATATGCAATAAAAACAGAACTTCTCCCCTTTTCAATATCTTACTCAGTATTTTAAAGAGAAACAAATAGATGATTGAAAATGAAGTATTTAAGGTTATAATCTAATCAATTATGTGTTTGCATCATTTTTATTGTATATTTATTGAGTTAATACTAATAAACTGAAAATTCACAAAAACGTGGAAAAACGGCAAAATATTGCCTAATTCGATGATATTTTGATTAAATCACATAAAGGAAAAGGGAATGATAAACGTCAAAATATTGCTAAATTCGATGATTTCTCGTAAGAAACAAAATGCAAGAAAACTTGCTTAAAATGCAATATTATGCGAAATTCTGAGATTTGAAGGCCAAATCACATATCGTGATACTACATGAAATAGTATCGAAATATTGGTAAAAATGAATATATTTACGTAATATCAAACTACATGAAAAACGTGAAAAAAGTCACGATTATACCAAATTTGAGGATTTTAACTTTGAATCATGAAGAGAGGTTTCGTACTATTTAGATCCTTGAAAAGACATATGACAATGTTGTTTCCAATACAAATTATAAAAATCAATGTGTTTTCATTAGAATTAACTAAAATGTTCCTGATTTTCCGTTTATATTACCGATGGAAGATGTCCACGTAAAACCGCTCTAATCCGGCTGAAACGTCGATATATGCAATAAAAACAGAACTTCTCCCCTTTTCAATATCTTAATCAGTATTTTAAAGAGAAACAAATAGATGATTGAAAATGAAGTATTTAAGGTTATAATCTAATCAATTATGTGTTTGCATCATTTTTATTGTATATTTATTGAGTTAATACTAATAAACTGAAAATTCACAAAAACGTGGAAAAACGGCAAAATATTGCCTAATTCGATGATATTTTGATTAAATCACATAAAGGAAAAGGGAATGATAAACGTCAAAATATTGCTAAATTCGATGATTTCTCGTACGAAACAAAATGCAAGAAAACTTGCTTAAAATGCAAAATTATGCGAAATTCTGAGATTTGAAGGCCAAATCACATATCGTGATACTACATGAAATAGTATCGAAATATTGGTAAAAATGAATATATTTACGTAATATCAAACTACATGAAAAACGTGAAAAAAGTCACGATTATACCAAATTTGAGGATTTTAACTTCGAATCATAATGCAAGGTTTCGTATTATTTAGATCCAAGAAAAGACATATGCAAATGTTGTTTCCAATACAAATGATAAAAATCAATGTGTTTTCATTAGAATTAACTGAAATGTTCCTGATTTTCCGTTCATATTACCGATGGAAGATGTACACGTAAAACCGCTCTAATCCGGCTGAAACGTCGATATATGCAATAAAAACAGAACTTCTCCCCATTTCAATATCTTACTCAGTATTTTAAAGAGAAACAAATAGATGATTGTAAATGAAGTATTTAAGGTTATAATCTAATCAATTATGTGTTTGCATCATTTTTATTGTATATTTATTGAGTTAATACTAATAAACTGAAAATTCACAAAAACGTGGAACAACGGCAAAATATTGCCTAATTCGATGATATTTTGATTAAATCACATAAAGGAAAAGGGAATGATAAACGTCAAAATATTGTTAAAATCGATGATTTCTCGTACGAAACAAAATGCAAGAAAACTTGCTTAAAATGCAATATTATGCGAAATTCTGAGATTTGAAGGCCAAATCACATATCGTGATACTACATGTAATAGTATCGAAATATTGGTAAAAATGAATATATTTACGTAATATCAAACTACATGAAAAACGTGAAAAAGTCACGATTATACCAAATTTGAGGATTTTAACTTCGAATCATAAAGCGAGGTTTAGTACTATTTAGATCCATGAAAAGACATATGACAATGTTGTTTCCAATACAAATTATAAAAATCAATGTGTTTTCATTAGAATTAACTAAAATGTTCCTGATTTTCCGTTTATATTACTGATGGAAGATGTACACGTAAAACCGCTCTAATCCGGCTGAAACGTCGATATATGCAATAAAAACAGAACTTCTCCCCTTTTCAATATCTTACTCAGTATTTTAAAGAGAAACAAATAGATGATTGTAAATGAAGTATTTAAGGTTATAATCTAATCAATTATGTGTTTGCATCATTTTTATTGTATATTTATTGAGTTAATACTAATAAACTGAAAATTCACAAAAACGTGGAAAAACGGCAAAATATTGCCTAATTCGATGATATTTTGATTAAATCACATAAAGGAAAAGGGAATGATAAACGTCAAAATATTGCTAAATTCGATGATTTCTCGTACGAAACAAAATGCAAGAAAACTTGCTTAAAATGCAAAATTATGCGAAATTCTGAGATTTGAAGGCCAAATCACATATCGTGATACTACATGAAATAGTATCGAAATATTGGTAAAAATGAATATATTTACGTAATATCAAACTACATGAAAAACGTGAAAAAAGTCACGATTATACCAAATTTGAGGATTTTAACTTCGAATCATAATGCAAGGTTTCGTATTATTTAGATCCAAGAAAAGACATATGACAATGTTGTTTCCATTACAAATGATAAAAATCAATGTGTTTTCATTAGAATTAACTGAAATGTTCCTGATTTTCCGTTCATATTACCGATGGAAGATGTACACTTAAAACCGCTCTAATCCGGCTGAAACGTCGATATATGCAATAAAAACAGAACTTCTCCCCTTTTCAATATCTTACTCAGTATTTTAAAGAGAAACAAATAGATGATTGTAAATGAAGTATTTAAGGTTATAATCTAATCAATTATGTGTTTGCATCATTTTTATTGTATATTTATTGAGTTAATACTAATAAACTGAAAATTCACAAAAACGTGGAAAAACGGCAAAATATTGCCTAATTCGATGATATTTTGATTAAATCTCATAAAGGAAAAGGGAATGATAAACGTCAAAATATTGCTAAATTCGATGATTTCTCGTACGAAACAAAATGCAAGAAAACTTGCTTAAAATGCAATATTATGCGAAATTCTGAGATTTGAAGGCCAAATCACATATCGTGATACTACATGAAATAGTATCGAAATATTGGTTAAAATGAATATATTTACGTAATATCAAACTACATGAAAAACGTGAAAAAAGTCACGATTATACCAAATTTGAGGATTTTAACTTCGAATCATAAAGAGAGGTTTCGTACTATTTAGATCCAAGAAAAGACATATGACAATGTTGTTTCCAATACAAATTATAAAAATCAATGTGTTTTCATTAGAATTAACTAAAATGTTCCTGATTTTCCGTTTATATTACCGATGGAAGATGTCCACGTAAAACCGCTCTAATCCGGCTGAAACGTCGATATATGCAATAAAAACCGAACTTCTCCCCTTTTCAATATCTTAATCAGTATTTTAAAGAGAAACAAATAGATGATTGAAAATAAAGTATTTAAGGTTATAATCTAATCAATTATGTGTTTGCATAATTTTTATTGTATATTTATTGAGTTAATACTAATAAACTGAAAATTCACAAAAACGTGGAAAAACGGCAAAATATTGCCTAATTCGATGATATTTTGATTAAATCACATAAAGGAAAAGGGAATGATAAACGTCAAAATATTGCTAAATTCGATGATTTCTCGTACGAAACAAAATGCAAGAAAACTTGCTTAAAATGCAAAATTATGCGAAAATCTGAGATTTGTAGGCCAAATCACATATCGTGATACTACATGAAATAGTATCGAAATATTGGTAAAAATGAATATATTTACGTAATATCAAACTACATGAAAAACGTGAAAAAAGTCACGATTATACCAAATTTGAGGATTTTAACTTCGAATCATAATGCAAGGTTTCGTATTATTTAGATCCAAGAAAAGACATATGACAATGTTGTTTCCAATACAAATGATAAAAATCAATGTGTTTTCATTAGAATTAACTGAAATGTTCCTGATTTTCTGTTCATATTACCGATGGAAGATGTACACGTAAAACCGCTCTAATCCGGCTGAAACGTCGATATATGCAATAAAAACAGAACTTCTCCCCTTTTCAATATCTTACTCAGTATTTTAAAGAGAAACAAATAGATGATTGTAAATGAAGTATTTAAGGTTATAATCTAATCAATTATGTGTTTGCATCATTTTTATTGTATATTTATTGAGTTAATACTAATAAACTGAAAATTCACAAAAAACGTGGAAAAACGGCAAAATATTGCCTAATTCGATGATATTTTGATTAAATCACATAAAGGAAAAGGGAATGATAAACGTCAAAATATTGCTAAATTCGATGATTTCTCGTAGGAAACAAAATGCAAGAAAACTTGCTTAAAATGCAATATTATGCGAAATTCTGAGATTTGAAGGCCAAATCACATATCGTGATACTACATGAAATAGTACCGAAATATTGGTAAAAATGAATATATTTACGTAATATCAAACTACATGAAAAACGTGAAAAAGTCACGATTATACCAAATTTGAGGATTTTAACTTCGAATCATAAAGCGAGGTTTCGTATTATTTAGATCCATGAAAAGACATATGACAATGTTGTTTCCAATACAAATTATAAAAATTAATGTGTTTTCATTAGAATTAACTAAAATGTTCCTGATTTTCCGTTTATATTACCGATGGAAGATGTCCACGTAAAACCGCTCTAATCCGGCTGAAACGTCGATATATGCAATAAAAACCGAACTTCTCCCCTTTTCAATATCTTAATCAGTATTTTAAAGAGAAACAAATAGATGATTGAAAATAAAGTATTTAAGGTTATAATCTAATCAATTATGTGTTTGCATAATTTTTATTGTATATTTATTGAGTTAATACTAATAAACTGAAAATTCACAAAAACGTGGAAAAACGGCAAAATATTGCCTAATTCGATGATATTTTGATTAAATCACATAAAGGAAAAGGGAATGATAAACGTCAAAATATTGCTAAATTCGATGATTTCTCGTACGAAACAAAATGCAAGAAAACTTGCTTAAAATGCAAAATTATGCGAAAATCTGAGATTTGAAGGCCAAATCACATATCGTGATACTACATGAAATAGTATCGAAATATTGGTAAAAATGAATATATTTACGAAATATCAAACTACATGAAAAACGTGAAAAAAGTCACGATTATA